>NC_133651.1:10750818-10960305 GCF_009905375.1 Apium graveolens
GAGTTTATTATTTCAATAAAGTTTGTTTTCTGTTACATAGGTTCTTGAAGTTTGATTTGATTGTAATAAATACTGTATTCACCCCCTCTACAGTGAAAGTGTGACCTAACAATATATATTTTTTTGCAACCATAAATATTTGTACATGTGATGAATATTATACTTGTATATAAATATATAATTTTTTACCATATGTAATACTTATTTATATTTTTAAGTATTTTTTATGTTTTTTCGTCTACTAAATACAACCGTTTACCGTCACTTAAATTAATATCCCGCCATTTTGGTAAGGCTAAATTCAACCGCTAGCGGTCGAATTTAGGAGCGTTAAATAATTCAGTTGGCGTGAAAATTCCCTTAATTTTTGATGGATTCAAATTCAACCGCATAAAAAAATCCGGTCGCATTTATTACTAAATTCAACCGCTGGCGGTTGTATTTAGCCGTGCCTAATGTAACAACCAAAATCGGTCGACTTTAGGCCGGTTGAATTTATGCAGTTGAATTTAGGCTTAATTTCTTGTAGTGTCTGAACCATTGGTGCTTGTACGTAAGTTTGAGGAAAGTGAGAGCTTATTTTCATTTTTTATTTACTAATAATTTATGATTTTATAATTTTTGAATTATAAATATATAATGGAATACTAAAATTAAAAATGGTAAAGAATTGAATAATCCTGATTAAAATAAATTTATTTAAAGCTTAATATATTTATAAATATTATTCTATAATATTTTGATCACACTTTTGCTCAATACAAAAGGTTGATTAATTTATAAAAATAGAATCATAAAAAGAAAATAAATATATCAATTTTTATATCACTGGGGTCGTTGGCGCTCGGTGAAAATAAACAATTTGTGGTAAAATTTCACAAAAGTTTGGACTTCGCGATAATTTAGCAGATAATGGAGTCTACCCCTTTTACATAGGTTTGACAGTTATACCAAATACTAAGCTCCTAGTCTCCCCTAACTCTCATTCTCCAAATTCAAGGAATCCATTTCATTACCATTCGGAATCCATTTCATTACCATTCACCATTTTTTCCCAGGAAGCTCAATGAATCTCTTCAGGAATACTGAATTTTATTAGTCCTTTCTTGCTAATGATAATATCTGTCTAGCTTTCTCTCTCAATTTAATATTATAAATGATGTAATTATGTCTTTAAAATTGTTATTTCATATTTTTTTCCTGAATAAATTGTGTATCCCCTGTTCCCCTATTTAAATTGTTACTTTTTGTGTTTAAAAAGTATAATAGCCTTGTTTCTCTTATCCTCTGTGCAGAGTTTATGGATCAATACCATAGTATTATGGTAATATTGCAATACTTGTTATCAAGCTTGTTCATTACGTGCAATCAGGCCTCATGCCTTCAATTTTCTATGTGACCGCTTGCCACCAACTTTTAGAGCCTTTATATAAATGTTCAGTTGGGTTTAGTATTCTAGTTGGGTTTGATTGAGAAATAAACAGTACTAGTAGTCATTACCGAATGGATAACAACTTATGTATCATGGCACCTTTTTTTCCCGTGTAGCTTAAAGATGTGCAAACTATGGCATGTTGGTAGATTTAAGTTATGTGCTCTGTTTTTTTTGTTTTGCCTTGATGAATTATCAATATTTATTTTAAGAATAATGCATATTGCTTCATTTAATCTGCACACTATTTAAACTTTTATTTTAAGAAGTTAAATATTTTTCACTTTTTATTTATGTCTTCTAATTTTTAGATTCTGTAATTTTTAAATGTGGTTCTGTAATATAATTTATGCATTATGTATTTTATGAATTTAATTAATTTAGATTTTAATTTACAAGTTGTTATTCTTACTATATTTTTCACTTATTGATAAGTTTGTTGTTAGGATCAAGGGAAAGCTTCAAGAAATCGAGATCTATGAAGGTTTGCCGACAAGGAGACTATTGGACAGGTACTTCGTTGTTGTTGAGTAACCAAGATGGGGATGGGATAGTCTTTTTAATCAGACACTATTTCTAATTAAAAGCACATCTTCTTAACAGGAAGCACATAATTTTGCCTAAGCTACAAGCTACAAGGGAATGTTTTGACAACTAAATGAAGCCCAAAAGAGGCATCTTCAACTGATCAACTTTTGGTGCCACGAAGCCAATATGTTGAAGCATAAACAGAGCTGATAACCTCTAGCTTATATATCAAGAATCGAGGGAGGACTACATATTTTGAAAGTGAAGATGTTGTAATGATTTTTGTAAAATATATTGTAACTGTTTATATATTGTAAACTATGTTATTTATGATCAGTTAAAATGGGAAAGTGGAATGACCCATCGAATATTTTTGTTAAGCCAATGAGTTAGTGACATGATTTTTTTGGTTTGGTCCATCAAGTATTGACATCTTTAGTTGCAAAATGTTAGCTCAGGTTTTTCTACCTATTTAACAGTTATCAGCTAGTTTTTGACTTGATGATTATGGCACCAAGTTATTTCTTATGAATTTGGTCATACTTTTTGTGAACTTATTTGTTCTTCAGACAAATCCCTTGAGTAATTTTGCAATATTTTGCTGCGTCCCATATTTATAAATATTTTTTAACCTTGTTATACATTGGTTACCTGAGTACTTTATGTGTAAAATGTTAGTAAAATTTAAAAGTGATAAGAACTTACTATTACTTACAATTTTCTAAGCTTCATTTTTGCATAGTTTACTAAATGAAATATGTGGTGTTTAATGATTGCATTACAGCTATATCTTACGTTTTTAGCTTGTTCAAATACATTGTAGTGCGTTAAGGGTCACATTTCTTGTTCTATATGCCGCAACAACCATAAAAATAAATGCCCTACTTGTTGTTTGCGGATTGATTATATTCGTAACCATGGATTGGATGAGGTTCTTAAAGCAGTTAAAATCACTTGTCTGAATAGCAATTATGAATGCAAAGAAAAAGTGTCATACAGCATGAAACGTGAGCATATGGGATCTTGCGCCTATGAAGCTTGTTTTTGTCCTCTTCCTGGCTGTGGTTTTGATGGTTCCTACAAGGATTTATATCTGCACTTTTCCAGCAAGCACCCAGCATCAGCCACACGCTTCACGTATGACTCTTCTTTTTCTGTTCATGTAAGGGAAAATACGGAGTACAAATTCCTTCAAGAGAATGACCACACACTTTTCATCCTTAATTACAGTGTTCAGGAAATTGGAGCTGTTGCTAATATAATCTGTATGGGCCCGAGCTGTTTACAAAATGAGTATTCATATGAACTGGAAGCACGTAACCGAGACACCTCCTCCAATTTTATTACTTTATTGGTACCCAGACTGCCAAAATGGAAGGAGGACCTTCCTGAGAGAGCCGGTCTTGTGGTCCAAAATGTTTTCTTTGGTCCATGGGATCGCAAAATTCAGGTTTGCATCCGTAGAAAAGGTGAAAATTGACTTGAGAAGCAGTTCAGCCACTTCTCAAGTCATTATGATGGTGCGTACGCCATGACTTCCATATTCATGTTAGTCAACCCCTTCACTAGAATTTTAAGATAATCATTTGTTAGTCAAAAGGATTTATATCTCTAGTTTTGCAAACTATATATGTTTCATGTTTGTGATATCAAATATTATTTCAGATATCTCTTTTGTTGATTTTAGTTAATCGTCAAAGACTGTCTTCTTTTTAATACATCCAGTGCCTATAAGAATATTTTTTTTATAAAACCAATTTGTCAAAGAATGAAAAGGTTGAAATATGTTTTTTAATTCATTTGTTTTTATAAGAATGAAATATTACGTGTTTTTATTGTAAGTAATGAAATGCCATTACTTTTTAGCAGATTTGGGTAACTCAAGTAATTAACAGTTTACCTCTATTGTGAGGTACCGGGTAGACCCTAATGACCCAGATAATTTCTTAGAATAAATAATAAGTCATATTTGTCAAAACAAATGTCATTATTCTTTCTCATGCTTTGACAAATAAATAGTGCATGAATCACTATTTATCATGTACAATGAAAGTCAATATTGAATTAACAAATAAGTGATCATAACTTAAATAGTGCGTTGTTTACAAAATTCAACTGAATGTTTAAATGGACATATTGAATTAATTATTTTTCAGAAATATATTAGTTTAAAATAGAAGGATTAAAAATCCGTAACTATATAAACTGTGCAATACTCGTTTTACTTTTCCATTTTTTGTGTCTTTCCATTTTTTGTGTCTTTTTCATTTTTTTGCGTGCGTGTGCACTTGTCATCCTTGACCATGCTAATCTTCTCTGTATCGTTCCAATTTTATCAGATGCCGAAGGGACACTTTTCCATTTTAAATATGTTCTAATAATACAATATTGAATTATGGCTTCTACAAAAAAAATTGAATTATGGCCATATCCTTCGGCATCAATTCTTCTTCTTCAACGAAAAATGTCGTGCGATGAAGAAGAACAAGTGAACCAGCAACCTTATCTCGTAAATTGATATGTTGGATTGTCGTATTTGTTTCGAAGCTTTAACCATTCCCTGTTTACCAGGTTTGTACGGTCTCTACTCTGCCTCTTAGATTTATCACCTGCGTTTTCATTTCTATAATACTTATGTACATTTCAGCTTTTAATTGTTGTGTCACTAGTACAAAAATGCTTTTTTGCGTCGCACTTTTAGCGTCGGTTGTATAGGAAACCGTTGCCTATACTACTTGGATACGTCGGTTATAAGTTAAACCGACGCCTCTTGTAAATTTTTCTAGATCTATAGCATCGGTTGCCTATTTAACCGACGCTATTAACCGTTAAATGTGTCGGTCACTGAAAAACCGACGCCTAAAAGTGTTTTATAGCGTCGGGTTTCAAAATGCCGACGCTATAGGTTGGTTTTAAGGTGTCGGATATTAGGAACCGACGCTATAGGTTCTGTTTAAGGTGTCGGGTATTAGGAACCAACACTATAGATTCTGTTTAAGGTGTCGGGTATTAGGAACCGACACTATAGGTTCTGTTTAAGGTGTCGGGTCTAGAAATGCCGACACTAAAGGTTCTGTTTATAGTGTCGCCTTCAGAAATGCCGACGCTGTAGGTAATTTTCATTTTCATGCTAGCTACCCTTTACCTTAAATTATTTATGATATATTTTAATCTTCTTTAAGAAGTACAAATTAAGAAAGTTGGTCATAAATTACAATTTAATTATTTTTATAACAATTTCTTACTTAATTAATTAATTTTACTTAAATAATTAAATATAATGAATAATTTTTTTTAATTATCCAACAAATTTCCTTACAATAATAATTTCAATCCATTTTTTTAAAACAATTTGGTTATCAATTTTTTGTTATTAAACCAAAAGTTTGCATAAAATTCCGATTTTCACCGGATCAGAGTTTTATGTGGATCATGTTGGGCTTTTTTCCATATCAAATTTAAATTTTGGTTTTTACTGGATCATATCTGACAACATTTTCAAGAAAAAAATGTGGCCCATTTAAGTCTGCGAGCCAGGTAGACTTTTGCTAATCGAATTTTTCTAATATTTTCTGGGTCGGACGAGTTTGTCAAATTCATATTTTTTGTGTATCTTTGATCCCGCCACCTAACTTATATTATACAATTTAAGTGATTTATTGTATTTTATAAAGTATATTATTTTGTTGAAATTAATTAATTATATATAATTTTACTAATACACATATTTTGTATTAATTTATTCTTAGAAATTGAATGATAAATTTACATTTGTAAGAAATTATTGGTATTTAGATATTAATATGTTACTATTAAAATTCTAATTTAAATATGTAAAGTTATCTAAAAACTAAAGATAAAAGTTACTACGAATCTTGCATTAAGTATTGTGTTAATTTAGAATATTATTATTATTGATTGATAAATCTTGCTTACAAATTTTAATTATTATTATTAAAAGGTTAACATATAAAAAAATATTTAACAAGAATTTATAGAAAATAGTTTAATTTAAACATAATTAAATAATTTTCTGTCTGACATAAGGTCTTGGAAATTGTAACTATTTTTTCATAAAAAATGATAAGAATAAACATTTAGTCAATCAACACCTCTGTGGTGGAATTAAAAATAAATAGTCACTTCTTAGTTATTAAAAATGATGAAATATTAGTTTTTGTTAGTCTGGATAAATATTCAAGAGTTGAAAAAAAAGAGATACCCCAAATTTATCCCGTCTAATGCCTACCCGACCGAGAAATCCCTAATTTCCAATCGACAGCTCCATCTCCATATTGAAGTTATTCCGATTAAGCCCAGTTTTGCCAATAAGAAGCTGCAGATCAATTTCATCTCCATCTCTGTGTCCTGCTTCGTCCCAGGTTTATTCCATCTCCCTCCCTCTCTCTATTCCTCCCCCTCTCTCTATTTTTTAATGTTTTATCAAGAGAGACAAAGCTAATTTGACTTACCGTCTGTTTCTTTGTCTCAGTCCTGGTAAGTGTCTCTCAATGTTTTTAACTTGTTACTAGTTTTATCTCAATATTATCCCTTTGTGCATGTGCACTAGTACATAATTATCTTTAAGCATCGCACTTTTCAAGTCTTAGCCTAAATCACCGGTCGATATAGTTTGGCAGACTCGCGATATCCTCATCTTTGCTGATTGCTCTGCTTTTGAGGTTTACACTAGCAAACGCGAAGAAAAGGTTCGTAATTTCGCTTCTTTGATGCTTTTTTGGTGGGTATTAGTTGAATTTTTGTCATTCAAGTGTTTTTGTGGTAAAGATTTGATTTTGAGGGTGTTTGTAGAATGTTAATGTGAAATTGAGTGTGTGTTGATTATCGTCTAGTTTAATTATTGCTGTCATTGAGCTGTTTGTGTTGTGAAATTCCGGCTTTTTTTTTATTATACTGCTGTAGTATAATGAAGTGATGATATATAGAGTGGATGCGAGAACATACTAAACACGGATTTTCCATGAACTAATAAGGTAAATAAGGTGTGCATTTGTTGCTAATACAAACAAAATATGTTAGGACAATCCTGCAGAGTAGAGGGTGAGGATATTAGGCTATGAATCAAGAAAATTCCCAACAGTTTGATGGTCTGAAGAAAGCTTAAAAGATCACGACTGTCAATGCTGATTTTAGGCATCTAGTGAATGTGTAGTTGGAATGTTAGACATAACAGAAGCAATAGACAGACTCCGAAACAAAGTTATATATGCATTCTCCTACTACTTATTGCATGTTCACTTCTGCTATCTTGGTAGGATCAGTAGGAATAATTTCAGTCTATTTCTTAATATTCCTTATTTATGGCAATATAATCAAGCAATAGACAGACTTCTAAACAAATTTTCTAATATCCAAAGCTCTGGTCTTGCAGAGTATAAACAAAATCTGAAAAATGAAGTCCCATGTGCTACCGATACATGTATATGTAGTTACACATCTATATGCTGTTACTTTTATTGCTTGACCATATATTATAGTTGTGATGTTAATGTTGGATTTGATGAACTTGCAGAATGCAGACGTTGCAAAGTTTTCAATCTATATACATTCCAAGCCTGGTTTTGTGTTTTACAAATCAACTACTGTTTCTGAATTCTAATAATAGAGCATTTCCTAGAAAATATGTGGTCACTTGTAGTTGAAGTCATGCTCTATATTCACTGGTTGGAGTATGTACTTCATATGTTCCACATTAGATCTGTCTTTGTAAATTATTAAAGCAACTAAGTGCTTGTCTCCTCTGAATTGGATAAAATGAGTGTTGACGCTAAAGTCATAGACAATGATGGCAATGCAGAACTTAAGTGTGCAGTTTGACTATTTCAATTTCAGGTTCTGGAGCCAAGTTTAGCCAAGGGGAATAGAGTTATGGTGTTCTGCAATACATTAAATTCTAGTCGTGTTGTTGATCATTTTTAAGTGAATATCAAATCTCTACAGTTAACTACCACGGAGAAGTGCCGACAGAACAAAGGTGAGTAGGTAGCAGGGTTCACCTGTTTCTGTTTTCTACATGTATGTACACATAATTATTGGGAAGTGGGAACTTTAGATAAACGTACTTTAGATCAACAATTCTACTTTGTATGAATCATCCCACTGCCTGAATATTATATGTGTGGTCTGTAATTATAATACGGATGGCAAGATCCAAGTATATCATCTGGCTAGGCATTTTGATATTTCTAACTTCGATTATAACTAATCTTATATGATGGAAAAATTTACCAAGCATGAAGCGTAATTTGTACAGCTAAAGGCTTGTGGATGCTTATTATACAGTCAAATAAGATGCATGTCAATCCTTTGTACTAGCAAAAGTTTCCGGTCATAATTGGGTATTTTCCACATTTAGGGTTGAAAACTTGAAGAAGTTCAAGAGTGATGATGGAGATTGCACAACACTTGTCTGCACAGACTTGGCTGCTAGAGGACTGGACCCGGATGTTGACCATGTTATCATGTTTGATTTCCCACTGACATCTGTATGCTTTTCATCTGGAATTAGTCATTATTATATTATTCCATTAGCTTTCACATCAAGGGTTTCTTATTCTTTTACTTTAATAACCCATCCTCTTTCTTTAAATTCACATCGACTATCTTCATCGAACTGGAAGAACAGCTCGAATGGGTGTAAAAGGTATGTTATATGTTGATGTAGGCATGTAGCCTACTTGCCTTTTTATTAAATGATCTCAGTGCGTACTTGTTGCATTTTATGACCTTGGTCTTGGTTATAAAATTTGAATGTAATTTCTACCTGTCTCAGTTTTAGAAGTTGGATATAATTTCTGTTTAATTAACTATTAATGCAAAGTTTGAAAGCTAGTATTACCTAATATGGCCCTTCCTTCCTAATTGTTAATATTAACTATTAACAATTCGTGCATGTTCATTGTCCACTAGTTTATCCCGGGATTTGATCATTCTGGACAGGTTGTGCCTAGAAACAGAATGTATTGTTTATCTTATCAAGATTGAACTGTAGTTCCAGCGGCGGCAAAGATACATGGGAAGTGGTTACGAGTCCTGTGTGATTTGAGTAACTATCCAAGTAAAATGTTAAAATACATGGAGTTGGTGTTGTGTGAACTTAACTCTTGAGATACAAGATGAGAGAAGTCATTAAGCTTTGATTGTCTTTTCTGCTCTTTCGCTTTTAATGAATATATTGTAAATGAAGGTCTCTTGCTGAGACATTTATTTTGATGTAATAAATTATTGTGTAATATTTTTTTATTATTAAGATCGAATTGATGGTTCAATTTTTTTAATGCAATTTAAGTATATTCTTGTCAAATTCTTACAAGAAAATTGTCAAATGCTTAAAAGAAAACAAAAATGTTTTTTTTTCAAAAAAATCACTTTAGGCATCGGTTATTTAGATACCCGTCGCTATTGGGCAGGCCTATAGCGTCGGCGTTTCAGGCAACCGACGCTGTTGGGCAGGCCTATAGCGTCGGCATTTCAGAGAACCAACGCTATATTTGGTAGGCCTATAGCGTCGGCATTTTAAATAACCGACGCTGTTGGGCAGCCTTTAGCGTCGGCTGTTTGAATAACCGACACTAATGTCAAGACTTTAGCGTCGCCTACTTAACCGACGCTAAAGGCATATACCTATAGCGTCTCCCACATTTGCTACGCCACTTAACCGACGCTTTAGGGGTTATTTGACCGACGCTAAAAGTTCAGTTTGTACTAGTGTGTTTTCATACTAGTTAAGCAGTTGGACAAGGCTTTAAGATGAGGGTGAATCGACAATTAACTACTGCCGGAAATTTAATTTGTTTGATTTGTGTTGGACTAAGGGCCCAAAGAGAATCTAAAACTATGAAAGTTAGATCAATCCTATTTTTATTTATAAAACTTCAATAATGTGCACTTTACTTGCGCTTCAGGCATCTGTGCGTCTAAAATTTTATCTATTTTGGGCCTAAACGAGTGTCCAAATTAACTACTCTATAAAGCCAAAAATTTAATTTGTTTGATATGTGTCGGACAAAGGGCCCAAGGAGAATCTGAAAATAGTGAAAGTTAATTCAATCCTATTTTTATTTAAAAATATTCAAAAATCCGCACTTTACTTGCGCTTCACGTGTCTGTACGTCTAAAGATTTACTTATTTTTGACCTAAAACTAGTGTCCAAGTCCGGATGTTCATCTTCAAATGTCAAGTGTACGGTCAAGAAATATGAACATTCGGGTAATAGAACATAACTAATTTTATTTAATATTTGAATTAAATATATCGACAAGGCCTTTCTTTGGAATTGGTAGCACGAGATTCAAGAGTTATTAAGTCCAAACCTTCTATTAAAATTCTTAGCTCAAGAGTTTCCAACTCCCGTAGTTGAAATAACTAATAGGTGCTTCTTCTTCCAATTTCTTCCTCTTACTCGTGCCATCTTCCCCTCGGGCCAACCTCATCCGCAACCCTTAGACTTGCTCGCTTCTAAGTTATTCCTTCTTCCTCAGCCTCGTGTTCTTCCAACGTGCATGGCATGAATGAATTCAACATATATGAATTTGGAGGCACTTTAGTACAAATATTACGCCCACATCTCGGGGCAGGAGTTCCCTTGTATTTGGAATCCTCCTCCTCAGGTCAAGAATCCTCTACAGGTTCCAAAATCTCCTTCAAGGTTTTCATTGCCATTGCTCCTACATACTCAAATTTGAACTTGTGCTTTTGTTTCTTCCACAAATGGTATATTTAAATCATCGAACGAATCATCATTTTGAATAAGTGTAGTCACATAAAATTTATCTGATGATAAAGATAAATGGTCATCGGATGATCTTGCCATTCCTCAGTTGCAGATATCTTACTTTCTTCATTTATGTTTAGCCGCGACAATGTTATATGGATGTGAGTAATTAATACATTGGTTGCCTAATATAGGATTAATCAATGAAAGGTATGGCATATATCTCTTAATTAAAATTATTCTTGATATAACTTTTTTGTCACATTTCATAGTGATTATTAATCTTAATTTTCCTAATTATATTCATTTCAGCTCTCTTGTTTAAGGACTTGGTCCTTCATGATTTTACTTTTTTACTTCGACGTTCAATTTGTATTTATTTATGGTTGAGATCAAAGACCCCCCTTTGCAAAAATCATGAGGTAGTGATCATCTCGTGAATAATTACTTATATGGATATAAATTGAATTGCATGGATGTGTCGATAAAATTTTTTGCTTTTTATAATAATTATACATAATCCAATTTCTACCAATGGGCGAAATAAGTGATTTTAATTGCTTGATTCGAGAACCTCACCCAAACACACGATAACTAATCAACGAAGAGTATCGTGCCCATTTTCTCATATTACATAAACAGATGAACTTTTAACAAGGTAAAACGCAGTATATTTAGTAGTAGTAATATAATGCTTAGAAACCACTCTGCTTATGTAAGAAACAATGCAACAAAAGGAATATATAGTAAGTTGCTCTAGGATTTTGTTTTTTGGTGAAGTATTTCTAGGCTTTTTACATATCACTAACATAACTGCCACCAAAGATAAATATATTAAGGTCGATAAGAACACAAGGCAGATGTTATAAAATGGCATTCCAGACATTTTTGTGATTTGTACTTCAAAAAGCCAATCAGTTAGTAATATGATCTTTTTGGTTTGGTCCATGAACTATTGACATCTTTAGTTGCAAAAGGTTGGCTCAGGTTTTTTAACTCTTCCAGTTACCGACTAGTTTTTGACTTGATTATTATGGCACCAAGTTATTTCTTATGAATTTGGTAAAACTTTTTTGTGAACTTATTTGTTCTTCAGACAAATCCCTCGAGTAATTTTGCAATATTTGCTGCTTCCAATGTTATACAAATACCTTTTAACCTTGTTATACATTGGTTACCTGACTGCTTTCTGTGTAAAATGGTAGTAAAATTTAAAAGCGTTAAGAACTTACTATTACTTGCAATCTAAGCTTCATTCATTTGCATTGTTTACTAAGGGACACATTTTTTGTTATATGCCTTGACAACTAGGGGTGCACAGACGACTAGGGGTGCACAGACGACCGCGCCCAACCGCCCAACCGCTCACAACTGAACCGCATTTTATGAATAATCGCGAAACGCGGATTGGTTGTGGATTTAAATTCTGAAAAACACTCATTCGCGGTTTAGATGCGGTTTTAAATTTTTAAAAACTGCAACCGCAACCGCAACTCGCAATACATATTTATTATAAAATAAATTTTTAAAAATGTAGTTGATATCATATAAACTAATAAGTATATACATGTATTAACTAATCTTAGGTTAATGTAAGATTTTGTTAATAAGATTCACAATCATTATAAGATATATAACTAAACAAATGGAAAATGTAATTATTATGTAATTTTTTTTATCCTTTTCTTTTTTCTTTTCTCGTGCCTACATATTTTTGTATATTTTTAATATTCTTGCTCCACATGGAGCATTAGTTTGTATTTTATTTTTGAATGTAAATTTATCACGTAACCTAAACTTGAATTTATTAATATTTTGAATTTATTTTTTTTTACAAATTATTAATTATTTTAAAAAAAGTGGTTGAACCGCAAACCGATCCGCAATAACCGCAAATTCGCAACCGTAATTGACGCGGTTAACCGCAACCGTAAATGCGGTTGCGGATGACAATTTTCTAAAATCGCTCTTCGCGGTTTGGTTCGACTTTTACCCCAAAACCGATCTGATCCGAACCGCGTACACCCCAATTGACAACCATCAAAATAAATGCCCTACTTGATGTTTGTTGATTGATTATATTCGTAAGTGTTAAAAAACTATTATAAAATCCTGTAATGACCTTTCACTAAGACCTTGAGATTTTAGAGCAACTGGTTTCTTAATATGATATTAAAGCATTAACATGGTATCAGAGTTCAGGCTAGCAGGTAGAGGACTCGGGTTCAATCCCAGTCACCCCCAATATTCTCATAATTTATCATGTCATGAAATGTAAATTAATGCCCCAATGGTGGGCGTCCATGATAAGGGTCTTCCTCTGACACCTTAAAATTTTAGAGCAATTGGATTCTTGACATGGTATTAGAGCGCAGTTTGGCAATGACTCAGGTTCGATTCCCAACACCCCCAATATTTCTCACAATTTATCGTGGACACGGAAGGCTAAATGGGCTTTCGAGTAGGGGAGTGTTAAAATATTACTATAAGATCGTTTTAACATTAACCATGAATTGTAAAAGGTTTTTTTTAAGAATGGAAGAGGTTTTTGAAGCATCACTTGTGCGAATAGCAAAAATTATTAGGAGTTGTCCCACATCGTTTGTGGGAGGGGTAGTTTGCTAGAATATAAGCATGCAGATAACTCCACTAGTATGAGGCCTTTTGGGAGGTGCTCAAAAACAAACCCGTGCGGGCTCGGCCCAAAGCGGACAATATCATACTAATGTGTAGTTAGGCCTGCTCAGCAAGCCCAACCACTACAAGAATATCGGGTTTTGACAACAGAAAATGCCGTTGTTATGTTATAGACATCCGTTGGTAAAGTTCTCTGCCAACGGAATAACAACTAAAATATTCCATTGGAGGAAACGTCGTGGGGAAATCACTGCCAATGGATTTGTTTTCGTTACTAAATTTAACAACGGAATAATAGCAGACTAACAACAGAATTCCTGTTTGAGACCACGACCACATCCCGACCAACTTAGTGACAGATTACTCCGTTAGTACTACTTAGTGACAGATTATTCCGTTAGTACTAATAGCAACCCTATAATAACGATTATTATGTTGCTACTAATAGCAACCATATAATAACGTAATATCCGTTGTTAAATTAAGTGAAAAATTTCCAATGATAAATCCGTTAGTACTATTAGCAACACTATGGAAACAATTAAATCCATTGCCACTACACGGTTGAATTAACAAACATTTGTTTTAAAAAAAATCATGCCAAAAACTAGAAAGAAATTTCATATACCGGTAAGTTTCTGAGTTCCGGCAAACTTGGGGGAACCATAACAAGCTCAAATAAATATTTTCCAACTCGTTACTATACATCAAACAATTGAAAACTACTTTAAAATCCTGAACTGAAAATAACAACATCATTTCAATAAAAAAATCATCAATTCCGATCAAAATAAACGAAACATAACATTTTCCGGTCAAAAACACATCTAAGCCAGTTAAAGCTATAGTCGTGTACAAGTCCTTCAGTATACAGATAACTACATACAACTCTATTTTAAAAAGTTTTATGGCTGCGACATGAGTGAATTGACCCTTCGCCACAAGTTGTGGACCTTCTTGTTTTGTTTTCAAGCAGGAGCGAGTTGAATCCAGATTTGGCATGCTTGGAGGAGGTATGAGAGACTTTTTCTTCTTTGGAGGCCTGCAATCGCCAATTATATATACATATAATTATACACACATACATATAATAATAGAGATTGGGTAAACGAATATGTGAGTTGACAAATCTTACCATTTGATATTGGAGGAGTACGGAAAGGGGGTTTGAATTCGGCGGGCGGCGCGACGACGGTCAACGAGAAAAAGAGAAGAGAAGTGGGTTGCAGTATGGAGTGGAAAGAGGCTGTCATGCCGAGAATGAATTAGGGTTTGCTGCTTGATGTATAGAGATGGGCTTTGTAATGGGACAGAGATTGGGCTTTCCAATATTAACATATCATCTACATTCGCAACCAATATTTTTAATAAAAAAATATCGACATTTTCAGAAATTATTCTAACATCTGATTTAATTAGTTTCGTGGGATATGTTTCTCAAAATATTAAATACTTATTTTAAAGATGTAATAAATTTATAAAACATATTATTATAAAATATTTATACGTTGTTATAAAACATATTATTATAAAATATTCATACGTTATTAAAACATATTTTAAAGATTAAACTACTGGTTGACAGTTAAAATTGTAATTCAAATACATTTATTTTTTACCAAAATTTTTATCATATTACCAAAATTTTCAGCAAAAAATAAATTTATTTAATGACATGGACATTGAATATTTGTCCCATTCATGGATGATTCTTGAGATATAACATATTCCATAAAAATTTCTAACCCACGTAGAAAAGCCGAAGTTAAAAATCCTCTACTATCGATCCTTTGATACATCCATTTTTGTGGATATGGGTCGACCTATTAAAAATCCGATCTGAGATCCGACCTGATAAGAAAAATCCGATTATAAATGGAGCGGATATGGATTTAGGCCAATCCGATCCATTAATAATCCGATCCGGTTTATATATATATATATGTATATATATATATTTATATATATGTGTGTGTGTAATGTCATAAAAATATTTTTTAATAATTCTAATTTAAAACCTATTATCTTCGAGTGAAGTCCCATTATCTATATTTCATTCGGTTCGGTCTCTAAAGTCTAGTCCATTTGTATAACCTTAGTTCTTTTACCTTTTAGAGCCGCATAACCCAAGTTTCAATTCATATAACACTTTCATTTCCAAGTCAAATCCTATTATCCTCGAGTCAAGTCTCATTATCTATATTTCATTCAGTTCGATCTCTATAATCTAGTCCATTTCTATAACACGAGTTCTTTTACATTTTACAGCTGTGTAACTCAAGTCTCAGTTCATATAACATTTTCATTTTGGAGATCTGCCGAGTACAAAATTTAAGAGAAGTAGATAAAGTAGGTTAGTATTAATAAATATGAGAGACTGAATATATCGGCCAAAAAATAGACGATATATCAAGGTAGGTAGCAATAAATATACAGATTTAATATACCAACGGGATAATAACAGAGTCACTGGACATACCAACGGAATAATAACAGAGTCACTGGACATACCAACGGAATAGTAACAGACATATTTTTAACCGATCTAATATTACAACGGAATATTAACGGAATGCACACGAAAAGCAAAGTTGAACGTCCGTTGGCATGTCATTACGCTCTCCGTTGGTATCGTGTGGCGGGAAATTTTGGCGCCTATTTCTCTAACAAAAATATCTGTTAGTAAATATTTTTTAGTAATCCATTGCTAATCATTTAGTATACTGTTAGCTTTCAAAGTTTCTGAGTCCCGTTGGCAATCCGTTGGTAATTACTAACGGATTTATTTTCGTTACCATTTTTCGTTGGTATAAATGGGAATTCTTGTAGTGAAATGGATGCAAAGAAAAAGTGAGATACAATATGAAACGTGAGCATATATTTATATATATACGATCTTGCCCCTATGAAACTTATTATTCTCCTCTTCCTCGGTGTGGTTTTGACTTTTGATAGTTCCTACAATGATTTATATGTGCACTTTTCCAGCAAGCACCCAGCATCAGCCACACACTTCACCTTTGACTCTTTTTTTTGTTCATGTAAGTGGAAATAGTGCCGTTAAATCCAAATATAAAGACAGTAAGATAAAAACAACTGATAATGGCTATTTCCTCTGACGTCAATTCATGCTTTCCGGCCGGTTGCGTCATGCGATCATGAAGTACAGCAAGCACACAAGCGTATATACCTACGGGTATATTGGATTCCCCTGGTTATTTCAAACCTTTCACTATTCCTGTTTAACAGGTTTAATTTATTGTCTTTCCTCTCAATTTTACTGCTTGCTTTCATTTTTATATTTTTTTTACATTTCAGCTTTTCATTATTGTGCCTTATTTTTATGCTTGTTTAGTAGTTGGCCTAGGGTTTTAAATTAGGGCGAATCTACAAATAACTATTTCTATAAACCTGGACACTTATGTGTTTGCTTTGAGTTTTAAGAATTGTGAAGTTATATATATCTCATTTAAAAAGATTCAATGAGGCGTGTGCTTTAAGTATCCGTGGGCCTCGCGCTTCTAGACCAGAGGCTCACACCTGTTTGATAAACCTTACCTATCTCAAGGTGCTTGAGTGCACTTTTATGCGCCTTGCGTCTATTGACAATGCTGTTTTTCTGTGATGAATTGAGCCCGGGGGAGTACATTAATGTACTCCAGGAAGAAAATGAAATAGAGGGGTATAAGGGAAATACCATCAACAGAAAAACTGAATACTGGTGAACAATAAGGCCAAGGGACAGGAGAAGAATAACAATATAGTGAATGGGTAGAATAGTAACAACAAGAACTGGTTAAAAAGGAAAATGAGGTAGTAGAGGTTATTATGTTTTTGTGGAATCGTTATTTCATATTTTAGGAAAGAATTGAGCCTCTGGAAAGTCCACCAAATTATCTTGTAATGGAAATTGTAAATATTACTTTCTCTAATGAAAATTTATATGTCTGATTTGAGATATAAGAATTGTGAATGTATATTAATCTCATTTAAAAAGCTTCAATTAGGCGCACTTTTCTTGCGCTTTATTCGTCTGTGGTCTAGAACGGGCTTGCACCTATTTGATGAATTCATCGCGCCTTGTCAAGGCGCGTGGGTGCACTTTTGTGCGCCTTGCGTCTAGTGACAATGCTGTCTTGCAACAGAAGAAGTGAGTACATATGAACAATAAGGTCAAGGGACAGAAGAGGAATAACAATATAATGAAATGGTAGAATTCTAACAACAAATTCTAACAACAAGAAGCTGGTTAGAAAGGAAAAAGAGGTTGCATAGCTTATTCTATTTTTGTAATAGTTATTTCATATTTTTGGAAAGTATTGGCCCTCTAGAAAGTTCAACAAATTATCTTATATGGACACCCTAAATTGTCACTTCCTGTTCTGCTAAATAACAGTTTGTCTGAGCTTATTTGAGTATGTTTTTCAAGTGTATTAGTTTAAGCATATCATTTGCCTCTAGGCGCGCTTTTGACAATACTGGTGCAAACAGACCTAAACAATTAAAGTTAGACATGATACTTTACCAGATTGCATGGATTTTGCAGAACATATATGAGTAATTATGATACTGCTCTTTGGTGCAGGGTTCTTGCCATTTGCCACCAAAGAAAAAAATTTAGGTCTTTAAGATCACAGGCTAGAGAAGTAAAAAATAGCCCTACTAGATATTATTATGAGTTTTACTCCTAAAAGCCAATCAGTTAGTAGCATAATCTTTTTGGGATCCTTTCTTTATATTTGACACATAATTCTTCTTGATAATAAACTAATGACTGAGGGGAGTAATTCTTTTTCAAGTTTATCTGAAATCTGTAATCTCTTTATTCATAGAGAATTGGCTGTAGTAATATGCATATACTAAAATGGAAATAAAATCTTAAGGTTTACTCTGCAAATTCTAGTATGAAACAAACACATATGGCGTAATGCTGTACAAGGTTTACTTTTTGGTTCCACGTTGATACGTGTAGTTGCAATTTGCAAAAGTTTGCCGAAGCGTTTTCTAATTTTTTACCAGTCATCGAGTAGTTGTTCACTTGATTATTACGGTTCCTAATATTATTAGTATTATTTCTTATAATTTTTTGATTCCTTTTTTGTTTTCCTATGAATTTACAAGGACAACTACCTTGAGTTGTTTTGCTGCTTTCAATGTTATACTAATATCACAACATATGAATAGCTTTTAATCTTGTTATAACCTGATTGTGTTCTGTAAATTATGTTAGTAAAATGGAAAAGTCTTGAGAAACTTACCAATTTTTGCAATCAGCTTTCATTCATTTTCATTGTTTATTAAATGAACATGCAGTGTGTAATGATTGCATCCATATCTTATGTTTTTTTCTTGTTAAATTAAATTGTAGTGCGTCAAGGGGCACCCTGTTTGTTCCAGCTGCTGCAGCAAGTATAATAAGGAGTGCCCTTCTTGGCTTTCGTCGATCAGTGATATTCCTTGCCTTGTCATGGAGGAGCTTTGTGATAATGTTAAAGTCCCTTGTTTGAATAGAAAGTATGGGTACAAAGAAATATTGAGCTATTGTATGAAATGTGAGCATGAGAGATCTTGTGCCTATGAACCTTGTAATTGTCCTCAACCTGACTGTGATTTTGATGCTTCCTACAAGGATTTCTATGACATTTTGCCCGCAGGCACCCAGTGTCAGCCACATGCTTCACGTTTGAATATTAATTTTCTGTTCTTTAACTGTAAATGGGAAGTACAATTTCCTTCAGGAATATAATAACCACACACTTTTCATCCTTAATTACAGTGTCCGGGAAATTGGAACAGTTGTTAATATAACCTGTACGGTCCCGAGCTGTGTTTACAGAATGAGTATTCATATGAACCGGAAGTAAGTAGTGATAGGATATAAAACCCTCACTGAAACCCGGGTCTAGGCCACTTAATCTAGGATAGGTTAGGTCCGGCTCCAGTACCCAAACCCAGGTCCTCCTCGACCACTCGAACCTGTACCCAACCCAGGTCCTCGACCGGTTAGGTCCTCGACCACTCGGTCCAGGACCGGTTAGGTCCAGCTCACTAAACCCAGGTCGGAGACCGGTTAAGTCCGACTCTAGCCCAGTCCTGGATCGAACAGGCCCGACTCATGTACACCCCGAGACCAAGCATCCACGCGTCCACTATCCCAGAAGGCTCAACTAAAATACAATACGTGAGGCACGAGTCCAGACACGTGACAATGACAGCTATTAATGATCAGTCATGGGAATAATCAGGGCACGTGTCAAAAGATCCTTGAAACATTCCTCGGCAATCCTTACTTGGACACATGTAAGGCATCCATTCTAGTCAGGCATAATTCGCTCCCAACAACGAACGACTAAAATGTACCAACCTTCAAACACTACCCTGGGGCTATAAATAGTACAAGAAAGAGAGGTTTAGGGGTTAATAACTCTTTTTTACACACACAGCAACCTTGCATTTTCATCTTCATCATCCAAAAACGAGTTTTTATTCTCACACCAGAGGGGCCGCGGGATTCAAACCCCCCTCCGGTGTTGTTTTGCAGACACCCAACCGTAGCTATACCGCAAGAAGGGTCCAGGAGCGGCGTCAGAAGGACCAGACCGTGGATCGGAGTTATCAAGTAGCGTAAACGGCTAAAATATTTCCTTGTGATCCCTAAAGATATGGTTTATTCTTCATGGGATTACAGGATGCAGGTTTGCATTCGCAGAAGTAAAAAGGGAAAATCCGCTTGAAAGCAGTCCAGTCATTTCTTGAAGTCATTGATTCAAGGTTTACATTGAGGTCAGGAACTTCGAAAGAGTTGTTCCATTTTTTCTGTCAAGCCCTGTAGTAGAGTTTTAAGATATCATTTGTTTAAGATGATTCATTTCCGAGTGTTGCAAACCATTTATGTTGTGAACGTAAACTGCTTAGACTTTAATTTGTTGTATGTTCATAACATAAAAGCCATTTGGGATTTGATGCTTGTTTTATCTCTTTCTGATTTAGTTTTATAAAAGTTTTCACCCCTATGATTACAGATGAAGCAATAGCATGATTTCTTTTTTAGGCTCAGATTATAAATTTGAATAGTATGATTTCATATTAATCGATGGCACCACTCTGTTCAAAGACAAAGATAAGCGAATAAAGGCAATCGTATACCATTTGAACAATGCGGATTGGGGATTTGGACTACAGGAGGTTAGTGCAAGTTCAGTAGTTAACATATATCACATCATGTAGACAATGGACTTACTTCGTATCTCAGTTGGGAATGTTTGTGCTCCTTATCATTCTTATAATTAAGCAGTTGCCCCTTATTTCTTAATGACACCCGCATAATTACTAAATGAGTATCTTATGCCTCTGTGAATATACATGAGATCGAACAGGGGAGCCATCTTCATCTAGATGCAGAGGTATTACATATAGGCCACCAATTGGACAAACTACAAAGAAAAGGGTAATATCTAGATGCGGAAGTATTACGGTTAGGTCACCAATTGCACAAATTTTAGAGAAAAGGGAAATATAGCTTTCAAAACTAATCTCTAGTTAGAAAGCCGCAGTCAGTGGAAAATACATAGTAAAATATTTAATACCAAACTGTTAATGGAAGGACATTGCATTACAAATCAGATGCATCGCATCGTTAAAGATAAAATGCTTTCCGACAAAAAGCAGGGTTTGTTTTGGGGACTCTTGGAGGAGAATCTTGCAAGGCCGAATTCTTACAAAAAGCTTCAAATCCACATCTTCCATCCTAAATAGCAGAGCAATATTGGAGCTAATGAACTCTAAAACCCGAACTAAGATAGAAAAATTTATATGTAACTAATTCATTTTTAGAAAGAATACATACAAGAACTTAACAAAAACTGTCTTAGCCCCCACTAGAACAAAAATTTTAAAGAAATATATTAGCTATAAAAAATTTCTTCTATTTTAGCCCTACATCTATAATTTTCTGGCTCTACCACCGCTGAATAGTACATGTTGTCGCCAACACCTGGATTGTGTCATGAAAATCAATTCATGATGTTAGATAAATCATAAAATTTGTCAGTGTTAGATAAAGTTAGCAGACCCCTGCATGGTTTCATACTTTTATGTTTCCACCGCTGATCGATATCTTTCATATATTTCAAGAGTTTCAAATGATGTAATGCAGATTGAGGAACTCTCTTTGCATGCTTAGACCTTTTAGAGTTTCGGTCTAAACCTTCCCATTGTGAACACCAATGAACTAAATGAATTATAGCTTCCAAAAGTGTATGTGCACAAACTTACCTACACAATGTGTACTTTGTACCTGACATTGGCGTCATGCTCAAGGACTGCTTCAACACAGTTAGTCAAAAATCCACATTCCAATTTTAGTATTTCTTGTCGTAAATCCTCATTTCTATGGTGTATACCCACGGATACATAATACTCCCTCCGTCTCATTTTACATGTCCCTTTTGGAAAAAAACGCATATTAAGTAAAGGGTTAGTATTGGATAACATTTTCAACAAAATACCTTATTAAATGCATTGAGAAAATAGAATAGATTCTAATTTTAGAAAGTCAAATCTTGGAAATAACAAATCTAAGAATAATTTTGAAAAATTATGCTTAAATTTACATTGAAAGAAGAGAGCGACAAGTAATTTGGGACAAATTTTTTTTCAAAAGGGACATGTATATTGGGATGGAGGGAGTAAACACAGATTCTCATGAGTTTGACTTATTTCATTGGAGAAATCGATTTTAATGTTTATGGACCCTGCATTCACACCAATTCACCCAATAAAAATGAGTTTGTGCTTATGGTGTGCCTACAGAAGATTGAAAATAGTTTGTTTGAGAAATTATAGGAACTCAAATTTGATGTTTTACAAGAGATATTAAGCATATGGACTCTTGAAATACTACAAGAAAAATGGCTAAATAAAACCGGTCCAAAACCGGTCGTATTTAACTAAATACGACCGCCAGCAGTGGTATTTAGCTAAATACGACCGGTTTTAGTTCTAGTCATACATATGGGAGTGATATTTAGTAGTCGGTTGTATTTAATCTAAATACGACCGGTTAAATACGACTGCTACATTCAACCGGTCAAATTCAATCGCAACGGTCGAATTTAATTTTTCACTTGAAATTTGAAAATCCCACCAAAATAATTTAATTTTCTGAAATATTTTAAAAATTCCGCCCAATTATTAAACTCGACTGTATCTTGTCAAATATGACATATTATATTCGACCCAATCCAGACGAAATCACAAACACCGTTTTTTTAAAAAAATCTCACCGAAAATCTGAAAAGTTCCATATTCCGGCAAGATTAAAAAATCCGTCTAAAATATACCAAGTTTATTATTCGATTAATGTAAATATAATCTATGGGCATCGTAAACCTTGCTCGACTCAAAAACCTCTGCACTTCTATATTCCATTTCTGCAAATTTATTCTTGGATAATCAACAAAATCACTCGAAATCACTCAAAATTATTATGCAAAATTATTCTTGGAGGCTCGGCAGTTTAATGCCGGATATGTCGCCAGAAAAACTATTTCCTTCCAACCTAAGAGTAAGAAGATGAGTGAGCTCATTAACAGTCGCTGGAATCTCCCCTGAGAGATTGTTAAACGACAAATCAAGCTGGAAAAGTCTCCCCAAACCCGCCGGAAACTAGCCGGAAATATGGTTATTCGACAAAAACAAGAGCTTCAAAGCAGTAAGATTAGAAAGATCAGGAATGGGTCCAGAAAATTTATTCCCTTTAGGACTCATGATTCGGACATGGCTTAGTGAAGTGAGTTTCTCAAAATTTCCGGTGAGTTGCATATCCTCGAGAACAAGTCGAGAGACACGGTTTGACTAGTACAACTAACTAGTATTTATTCCTCAATTGGTCTTTCGACTTTTTTAAAAATATTTTTCAACGATTCAACTGTATGGTTGTCAATAGATATATATAACATATATTAGTGATATAACCAAAGTTTCATATCCAAATAATTTTATTTGGTTTTCCATTTTAACAGTCAAGTTTCGGTTTGACTAGTACAACTAATTTGAAACTCTTGTTACTTTTTTGTAATTTTTTAAATATATTAAACAAATATTTAAATTTTATAATATTATCAAACACAAAAAATCAAAATTCTTCCATAATGTATATTTTTTTTGCCACTATAAATATTTGTACATGTGGTGAATATTATACTTGTATATAAATATATAATTTTTAATATATATAATACTATTTAGATTTTTAGGTATTTCTTTTTTTCGTTTACTAAATACAATCGCTTACAGTCACTTTAATTATTTCAACCGATTTTGATTGAAATCGTTATTTGCAATTTCAGCAAATTCAAACAAAAAGAGCGGAAAAATATCCCGCCATTTTGGTAAGGCTCAATTCGACTGCTAGTGGTCGAATTTAGGAGCTCTAAATAATTCAGTTGGCGGGAAAATTTTCTCCATTTTTTGATGGAGTCAAATTCAACCGCACAAAAAATATGGTCGTATTTATTACTAAATTCAACCGTTGGCGATTGTATTTAGTCGTGCCCAATGAAACAACAGAAATCGGTCAAATTTAGGTCAGTTGAATTTATGCAGTTGAAATTATATCTCTATTTTCTACCAAAGACAACCCCCTAAGATACATTCAGACAAAGACATGTTCCTATGTTCCTCAGCTAAGCTGTTCATCCTGGTTATCATCATCAATATCAGTATCATCAGTTGTTTCCAACACGACATCGTGCAATCGAGAAAGTTTCGAGCCTTTTACCTTTCAAGTCTATTAGGTTTTCACCGTCTCTATGGCTTAAATTTATTGCCTGTTCATTTCATTATAATTGATACGTACACTTCAGCTTTTGATTGTTGTGCTAGTCCGGTGAGGGTTTTATAATTGGCGTGAAAAGATCATTAAGTTCTTTAGAAAACTGAAATTTTGATGTGTAGATTGTGAAATATAGAAATTATGGATTGCTTTGCAAAGTTGGGCTATGTGTCCTAATAGCTATAACAAAAAAATTAATAGGAGATATCCACAACCGTTATTAGGAACCCTAATTAGCGAAATTTTATATAACTCACATCGCAAAGAAAGAGAGTGAGATAGATACAGCAAAAAGAAATGGAGAGATCCTCATTCGACCCTTCACCTTCATCAACAGCTGAATATTATATGAATTCACCTATTCAAGACGATGTTTTATCTGATGATCCATCTGTGAAAGAAACAAGCGGATCAGGAGAAGCTCAAATCGGAGGACGTGGGATCATTGGAAATGGAACTCTAGAAGAATATTTCCAAACCTTCGGAGGATTTCATTCTCCGGGAGGAGGATTTGTAATGCGAGGAGTTCGAGCTGGGAGAAGTAGGCGTTACAATTTAACCAGAAGTCCCTTTGGATTCACATCTATTGAAGATGGCGATATATTTGATAATTTAGAAGGAAGAAGAGCGCAAGCTCGAGGGCGCGGACGAGGGCAGCGGACGAGGTCGACCTCATGGCAGCGGACGAGGTCGACCTCATGGCAGCGGGCGAGGTCGTGGGAGAGGAGGTGGGAGAGAAAGAAAGCACGAGAAAGATGAGGAAGCAGCAACAACAATAATGGTTACTTTTCCGGGAACTAGAAGTGCAGATACTGAGGGAGAAATAAGTTGAAATATTGCAACCCTTGAAAATACTAATATGTTGGATTGCTGTATTTGTCTCGAAGCCCTTAACATCCATGTCTACCAGGTCTCTCCCTGTCCTCCCTCCCTTCCCCTAAGTTATCAACCAATTTTAGTTTTTAGGTTCTTCTTTTATGGTATATTTCTAGTTGTTGACCTTGAATTAGTATTTCAATGGTCAATTATGTTGGAATTATATTTAATCTAAACTTGTATCAAATAATTAATTAGAGTTGGATTGAATAAGTCTTAGCGTAGCGGAGACATTTTAGGAGGGCAATTGAAAATGACTCCAAGGCAACCGTAGATGAGAAAATGATACAAGTAGCCCTTGCTACAATATATCAAGGAGTTCCTGAAGATGTATTGTTGACCATCGCTGAGAAAGAAACCGTGAAAGAAGCTTGGGAAGCGATCAAAACTTTATGTATGGGTGTAGAATGAGTAAAGGAAGCGAAGGTGCAAACATTAAAAGGAGAGTTTGATTCTCTAGTAATGAAGGAAACGGATCAAGTGGATGAATTCTGTATGAAGCTGAGCGGCATAGTAATAAACATCCATGTATTAGGAGAAATCGTGGAGGAATCAAGCGTAGTTAGAAAAATCTTAAGAGCAGTCCCTGAATTTTTTTTCCCAATAGCTTCAAATATTGAGCAATTTGGAGATTTAAAGGTGGTGAAAGTTGAGGAAGTGGTGGGTTGCCTCAAGGCTCACGAAGAACGGATGAAATGTGATTTTGATCTGATTACAGCACCAAAACAAGTGATTCGAGTATCCAAATTGAAGGTTTTGATCTGTTCTTTCTGTTTCTTGCATCAATTTCACGTTTTATTGCATCGTTTTTTATTTTCGATTTTTAGGGTTTATGTTCAAATTAGGGCTTTTTGATTCTAGAGTTATTTTGATGTTTTGATGATTGAAATAGCTTGGTTATGTGATTTACAGTTGATTCATGGTGTTTAATTGATGAAACGATACCTAGATAGCAAAGTACGATTTCTAAGGTTTATGTCGAATTTTTAAAACACAACTCGATAATTTCTGTGAATATTTGATTCTTGTAATGGTAGGGCTTTGATTGTATATGTTCTTAGCTTTAATTTGCACTATAGAACGTTAAGTTTGGTTTACAGAATCGAAAGATGGATTTTTGGCCGGAGTTCTTGATGGTTATGATCGGAGAAATTGTTGCAGGGATGTTTCTGGTCGATTTTGGCCTGAAACAGATTGGGGAAGTAATTTGGGATGTTTTAGGATCAAAAACGGAACCAAACGGTGTCCGTTTGGCCAGGAATTGGGACGCCGGAGTCCGGGAAACCCACCGGAATCTGGGGATTTTTCGGTGAGTTCATCCCCGACCCGGAAAATTCCTGGGAGACCTGGTTGCAACCCGGGTTTGATCTGATTTTGTCAGAAATGGATTTCTGACATCTGTTTTTGGATTTCAATTTTAATTTTAATTTTTATTAATTTTAAAAATCAGATTTATTTATTTTATAAATTGATTAATTAATTATTTAATTAATTGATTTATATTATAAATAATTCTGAAATATTTTCTAAAAATCAGATTTAATTATTTTCTGAATTATTTATTATTTATTTATTATTTATTATTTATTTAAAAATGATTAATTATTTTGATAATTAATCAAATAATTTTCAATAAAACATAATAAATTCATTTTAATTCCAAAAATTATAGAAAAATTATTTTTAATTCTGATTTTTCTTAAATAATGATTTAAAAATTATTTTTCAGTTTTAAAAATTAATAATAATTAATTATAATGATTAATAAATGGAATTATCAGTATTTAATTGATAATAATTCAACCGTTAGTCCGTTTTGCATGAAACGAAAGCCTGTTAACTCAGAAAAATGAATCATTTTCATTAAAAATAATATCAAAGCTTAATTTCTTCTCAACATTAGTTGATTTGTGACTTTTTTGGTTATTAGTCGAGTTACGTGCCGAAAGGAGTCCGAAAATTCCGGAAAAACGGGAAACGAGTCAAATAACGATCAGTTGAGCGATCAGCGGGTCAATTTTGGTTTTAAAAATTATTTTAACCATAAAAATAATTATGTGCTTATGTGCTTATGTGTATTACGTGGTTAATTGAGTCTTACTTGCTTATATGTAATACATGAGTCAGTCATAAGCGCATGGGTAGATGTTAGGAACGGTTTGAAGTCGATTCAAAATCTAAATGAAGTAGGACATGACTTAACCAGTCTATTTTGCCAACAGAAGCTAAGCCAGCCAGGCAAGTTGAGTCGGTAATAGTCTGAGGTGATAGACAGAAGTGATTCAATTGCATTGAGTCGCGCAGAAGGCAAGTTTTTCCCCTATTCTACTTTCAGAATAGTGATATTGATTCAAATGCTTATCACATTTGCATTCTCTTGATTATTGTTCTTGATCACTGATATACACTTGTTATTCCTTTGTTCATATATCATTTCGATTCTTGATTTCTCCATTTCTTTGAATACTTCGTTCATATTCCATTGATGATACATTGAGATTGATATATTCTGGTGATCAGAATATATCAAAGCATACCGATTGTTCCGGTTGCTAAGCGATGGACTGGATAATGATGATATTTTGGGATTGAGTGTGTCTTAATCTTGAGGACCGGGATGACTGGTGCCTCGACGTGGGCCGTAGTGCCTGGGTACCCGACTAGATCTATATATTGAGATATGGATCTGCATTATATTCTGACTGATCAGCGGAATATAGATGTGAACTTGTGTCCAGTTTAGTTCATTTGTACTCGCCAGTAATGGCCTTCTTTCTATTCTCGTGAGGTTATATCTTGGCAGATATACCTGGGATGACGGATTCATTTAAAATGCTTTAACACTGTTTATATTGTGTGGACTTATTGAGCAATTTTTGGCTCACCCCTTTTTGTTATTATTCACCTTATTGTTTTCAGTTAAGAAGGAATATGAAACCAATCAGGACTCGAGTGGTAAAGAAGCGGGTCAAGCCTCGGGATCCTCTCATACCCAAGGTGTTGATCCCAATCCAGAAAGAAAGCTTTGAGTTGCCCGAGCAGGTGGAGTGTTGATAGATAGTGTGTGTGTTTGAATAGAAGTTGAACTTAGTTTAAAATGAATTAGGCAATGGTTTGTAATAAAGAGAGTTTGTGAGATTTTGAATGTTGGTTTGTAATAAAAGTAGTTAGTGGTTCTTGTTTTTATACTTCAACCTAAAAAGATCATGGTTAATGTTAAAGGGGTTTAATTTCATTTCTTTATTAATTGTTAATCAGATTGTATAGGTTTGGTGATTAGCTAGTAACCCCCAGACTTATACCCGGGTCTGGAGGGTGTTACAGGTTTGGCATCAGAGCTGTAGGTTTGGTCCCTGAAAATAAGAACATTAGGATTAAGATAGGATAGGGAGATCACATAAGATAGGGTTAGTCAAAGTAGGATGAATAGTGTTAGGATTTAGGTCAGATTAGAATAGGGAAGTAAAAATCTTAGGATTGTTAGTGGCTTTTTCTTTTCTTTGGTACATTATCAGATGGCATCTTCTGGTTATTCTGCGTCTTCCGAGAGGACAGTCACTGGGCCAGCAGCACCAGTTATACCTCCAGTATTTGAGTATATGTTTCCTCCTCTACCACCTCCACCACCATTACCACAGGAGCCGGTACCACCAGTTCAGGGGATAGTTCATGACCCCATAGAGATGTTTGATCCTTTTGAGTTCTTTGAGCCGATGGTTCCTTTACCAGTTGAGCACCAATTTATACCAGGTATTGAGCAGGAGTTACCGCCACCATCATTGTTACCTCCTATACCAGTACATGCCCTTAGAGCCGGACATAGTTCAGATGATTCCAGTCGAGGGGATGGGAGAGCATATTGTGGATCTACAGTTAGGTTTACCACAGCAGGGTGCAGGTATTCCGAGGATTCCTTCCCAGGAGTCAGTAGGTCAGGTTGCTCAGCCGCATATGGTACCATACCATGAGTATAGAGTTATGAGGGATGATATGGAGTATTGGCGGGCACAGTGTCGGGAGATTATGCATCTGTTTGATCAGAGGGACAGAGGACTGTTAGCGGCCCTACAGGCGGATTATTATATGAGACAGCGATTACAGTCAGTGTTGATGAGTGCTACTTGGGAGCTGGATGATTTGACTCATGATGGACCTCCTTCTTTTGCAGAGTTCTACAGGGTTTTCCGCTTGGCACAGACTTTGGTCCAGGCACTTAGAGAGGAGCTTAGGCGTATTCCTCCTGGGTTTTGAGGCAGTGATGGTTTGAGACAGTGACTCCAGAGTACATGTGTATATAGAGGCAACATAGTATAACCTAGTGAGTAGTGTGTATGCGTGTATCAGTAGTTTAACTTGTAGTAGTAGTTTAACTTGTAGCGATAGTGTGACTTGTAGCCGTAGTGATGACCAGTAGCCCGAGACTTTTTGTATCAAGCATTTACACCTGAAGCTGGTGTCACATATATATAAGATGAACTTTTTCAATTCCTTTTATTTAAATTTCAGTCTTTACAGTTTTACAGCATTTACTTTCACTTTACAGTTTTCCATATTATAATTCCTGTTGAAAAAAAAAAGAGAACAAGAATTTTATTTAACTGTTTACATTTCTAGTTTTTACATTCAGCAACTGTTTTTTTAATAAACCATGTTATTAATACAGGATAAATTATTTTCCTTACATATTGTCAATTGTTTATTAAACTGTTAAATAAATATCACCTGTTTTATTATCAGAAGAAGATGGCACCAAAGAGAAAGACTAGGGCTGAGACCTCTAACAGCAATTCCGAAGACCAGACTAATGAGACCATGAACCAAATATTCCATTTGATGCAACAACAGATGGTAATGATGCAGCAGCAGATGCAGCATCAACAACAGCAGATACAACAACAAATGTTACAACAGCCACCTCATCCTGAGCCTCAATTACCACAAGTATTACCTGTTGTTACTTTTAAACAGTTTCAGTCAGTTAAACCTCCAGAATTTGAAGGGACTACTGATCCTATTAAAGCTACCATCTGGTTAAAAGAAATAGAGAAAGTGTTCGCACTAGTAAAGATAGGTGAGGATCAGAAGACTGATTTTGCTAGTTATATGTTGAAAGGAGAGGCGAATTATTGGTGGGAATCTAACAAGGCTTTAGAGGGTGAAGATGTTATTGTGTGGGATAGGTTTAAAGAGTTGTTTTTAGAAAAGCATTTTCCTTGCTATGTGAAAAACTAAATGCAGATTAAGTTTCTAGATTTGAAGCAGGGAAAATGGCTGTGGCTGAATACGAATCCAAATTCACTGAGTTGGCTAGGTTTGTTACGGAACAGGTTGACACTGAAGAGAAGCTAGTTCAAAGGTTTCAAGAAGGGTTACGACCATGGATTCGTGGCCAAGTTGCAGTTTTTGAATTGACGACGTATACCGCCGTAGTTCAGAAAGCTTTGATTATAGAAGCGAAAAGTAAAAGATCTGAGCAAGAAAAGGGACAGGGGAGTTTCCAAGATCGCTCCAGCAGAAAGCCGGGATTTCAAGTCCGGGCAAATTTGAATTTTAAAAGGATATGACAAGGTTCACAGAAGGCAGGTAATCATTTCCAAACCTCCAGTCAGCAGGGAATGGTCAGAGTTTCAACGCCGTACTGCAAGACATGTAATCAAAAACATACTGGTGTATGCATCAAAAGCAATGTAACTTGTTATCGGTGTAAGCAGAAAGGGCATTATTCTAACGAATGTCCAACAGGTAGAACATCAGAAATGACTTGTTTTCAGTGTGGAAAGAAAGGGCATATCGCCAGAAATTGCAAAGGACCAGCTATGGCAGCCAGTGTTCCGAGAGTGTTAGCATTACCTCCGCCACCGCCTAATCAACCCAAAATAAGAACTTTTAACATGACCATGAAAGAAGCAGTGCAGAGTCCAAGTGTTATTGCAGGTACGCTTTTGGTGAATTCCGTAAGTTCAAAAGTATTAATTGATTCTGGAGCTACTCGTTTATTTATTTCTGAAGAATTTCTTGATAAGTTACATTATGGAATCAAATGGTTGGGCGAGACGTTAATTATAAAATTAGCGAATGACGACCAAGTTCCAGTAGATCGAGTATGTCCTGCGTGTGATATAGAAATAGCCGGACATCATTTTTCGGTAGATTCAATTTCTTTTAAGTTAGGAGAATTTGATGTCATTTTTGGAATGGATTGATTAGCTTGTCATAAGGCACAGATAGATTGCGCGAATAAGAGAGTTAAATTACGAACTGCGGAAAATGCAACGGTAATATTCAAAGGTGAAAAATAGCGGAAGAAATTTCTCACTGTGATGCAGACTAAACGATTGCTTCGACAAAAATGTGAGGCGTACATAGCTTACGTATTAGATACTGTAAAATGAAGTCCTAGAATAGAAGATATTCCAGTTGTATGCGAGTTAGTTTACAATTGATCTAGCACCAGGCACAAAACCAGTTTCGAAAGCTCCGTATCGAATGGATTTAGTCGAGATGAAGGAATTATCAACGCAACTGCAAGATCTTCTAGATCGAGGCATCATACGACCTAGTGTATCCCCATGGGGTGCACCGGTGTTATTTGTAAAGAAGAAGGACGGCAGCATGCGATTATGCATCGACTATAGGGAATTGAATAAACTCACTATCAAGAACAAGTATCCCTTACCGAGAATCGATGATTTGTTCGATCGGCTAAAAGGAGCAGCATGGTTTTCAAAGATAGATTTGCGATCAGGCTATCATCAATTAAAGATTAAAGCTGAAGATATTCCAAAGACTGCGTTTCGTACAAGATATGGACATTACGAGTTTTTGGTAATGGCATTCGGTTTGACAAATGCGCCAGCAGCATTCATGGATTTGATGAATAGAGTATTCAAGAAATATTTGGATAAATTCGTGATTGTATTCATCGATGACATCTTAATTTATTTCAAGACGGAAAAAGAGCATGCGGAACACTTAAGGATAGCTTTGGAAATTCTGAGGAAAGAGCAACTATACGCAAAATTTTCGAAATATGAATTTTGGTTAAGGGAAGTACAATTTCTAGGGCATATCATCAGTAGAGAAGGCATCCAAGTCGATCCAGCAAAGATTGAAGCTGTGTTAAATTGGGAAAGACCAAGGACACCGACAGAAGTTCGAAGTTTCTTGGGGTTGGCAGGATATTATCGAAGGTTTGTCAAAGATTTTGCGAAGATAGCAACGCCACTGACCAAGTTGACTCGAAAAAGTGAAAAGTTTGAATGGAATGATAAGTGTGAAGAAAGTTTTCAAGAGTTGAAAAATTGGTACTTGTATTTCCAGACGCATAGTTAAAAGTATTTCCAGACGCATAGTTGTATTTCCAGACGGTACTATGCCTGGATGAAAAAACGTCTGGATCCCTAATGTGGTAGAATTAAAAGAAGAAATAATGCGAGATGCGCATAGTTGAAAGTATTCTATTCATCCAGGAAGTACAAAAATGTATCGCGATCTGAAAGAAAATTTCTGGTGGCCGAATATGAAGAAGGAAATAGCTGAATGGGTGAGTAAATGCTACACATGCCAGCGAGTTAAAGCGGAACATCAACGTCCGAGTGGATTATTACAACCGTTAGACATTCCAGAATGGAAATGTGAACATTTAGCGATGGATTTTGTAGTAGAACTACCAAGGACAAAGGCAAATCATGATGCGATATGGGTAATCATTGACAGACTCACAAAGTCAGCACATTTTTTACCAATCAACGAAAGATTTTCACTCGACAAACTAGTGCACTTATATCTCAAGGAGATTGTAATACGACATGTGAAAGGAATATGTCCTAAGTCCAATCATGTATTAGGATTTAGGAATAACTTTTATGTAATGTGTTTTGATTTCATTGATATTAATAAAGACTTATTTTGTTTTTATTACGGGCTTTATCTATTTAAGTGTTTAAATAAGATATACCATAGTTTAGAGTAAAGCTTTTTATGGATTATGATGAGATCATAATAGTGAGACCTAAAAAGATGATAACTCTAAATTTAAATAGTTCCTGGTCATAGGATTACTAACTGGTAATTAATAATCCGCAAAGATCGGTACATACTATGCTTGCTTCATTATGAAGGATGTCTGTTCTCATAGACATTTGTGTTGTGACACTATAGCTAGTATGTAGGTGCTTATTATAGAATAAGTTCACTGAACATGACTCGCCCAGCTGAACAACTGATGGAGTTCACTCACGTGTCAGCAGTTGTTCGCTTAGTGATAGTTGTACAAGTATCCTTAGACTTGAGGTCATCATAGTCATCTTGTGTACACTGAACTATGCTTTGGTTTAGTTCTTAGTCTCCTGGGACAATTATTAGGGCTCTTCTGGGTATAGGAATTTGTACACGAAGATAGTGTATGATCAATAAAGGATCTACCCCTTCCAGTGAAGGAAGCGAATGTTCAAGGCTGATCCACTTATGCTAGTTCAGGAATCTCTGGCCAGAGTGAATGAAATTAGAAAAGAGTTTCTAATTTGCATAGAATTACGCATAGTAAATGGTAAGCAAGTGATTGAATTAGATAGGCTTGACACGAGATCCATGCCTTGTATTTAATCGGAACATTGTAGGGTAGAAGGAGTTTATTGTACGGTAACTATTCACTGACAGGTTCTTGGTATTCTAAGCAGTGAATTCATATTATCCGGATAGTCGCGATATGTTGAGAAGCATCACTCAAGATGTAGAATAAATGTGATTAATTAATTAATTATATTTAATAAATTAGAGAATTTATATAAATAATGATAAAATAGTTTTATTATTATTTATTTCTACTACCGGCTTAATATTGAACCTACAGGGTCACACCATAAAAAGAGAATGATTTTATGGTGGAGGAATTAATTAATAATGGCTAATAATTAATTGGCAAATTTAATAATTGATTAAATGAGATTTAATTGATTATAAATTAATTAAGAAAAGTTCTTAATATTATTAATTAAGGATTTAATTTTTGGAAATTAAATCAAGAGAGAGAATTATTTCAAAAGTGTTTAGAAAAAGGATTAATAATTAAAAGGTGTTTTAATTATTAATAAGAATAATAAATGGGATAATAATAATAATATTTATGGGAAAATTTCAGCTGAAAATTTTGCCTATAAATACACTATTATAGACCATATTTTTATTCGAACCCAAGAAACCCAAAAGTTTCAGAAAACCAAATTCTCTCCACCTCCTCCTCCTCCTAAAAGTCGTTTTCTAGGTGGATACTGGTGGAGTGCTTCACACTTGAGGAGCAACTGCTAAGGATCTCTGATCGTTGTCTCCGAAATAATTTTAAAAGGTTAGATTCGATCCCTCGAATTTTTATTCACGATTTATATGCTTTTATTTGGATTGTGTTTGTGTAAAAGTATTTTTCCATGCCCCGCTGCGTTTAAAAATCCAACAATGGTATCAGAGCATAGGTTGTATGTATATAGATCTGTGGTAAAAATTTCAGAATTTTATGTGCTTGTATGAATTGATTATGATTTTTACAAGTTATATTATGGATTAATTTTGCCTGATGAGAAATCGTTTCTCAGAATTATTTTGAATGTTGATCTGGGTTCTACAAGTGTTGTAGATCGTCTGGGTATTTTTTTCATAATTTTAGGATGTATAGGTTTTTTATTATGAATTTTTGAAGTTGTTATAGTTAAATTCATAATTAAATAAATCTTATATATATATATATTATTTGTAAGTATATATATATTTGTGTTTGTTTCTACATCTGCATATGTGCTGTTGTTTCTGAGATGGCACAGACAAAGGTTAGAAAAGCATAGCACAGGTACAGACATGTCAGACACGCAAACCGAAGAAAAGGCGGTGATAGTTCACGCACAGGGAAGGACCGCGCGTCGACCACGCGCGCGTGGGGCTCACGCGCTAGCGTGCCATGCGCGGTGCGTGGAAGACACGCGCTGGTGACGTCATGCTGACTGCATGCTGACATCATCAGATGACGTCATGCTGACGTCAGCATAGGGGTTAGGGCGCGTGAGGCGCGTGGGCGCGCGGGGGGAGGTCTGACACACGCCTGACAGCGCGTGTGCGCGTGGCAGCGCGTGGGACACCTTCTCGGGGCGCGTGAGAGCGCGTGGAAGCTCAGAATTGGGTGATTTTGGTGCCGTTGGATTCGTCTTTTCGAGATGCTTCTAATGGTATATTATATGATATTTTATGAAATTGTTTCGAACTGTTTATAGCTAACAGAATTGTTTTTAAGCTGTTTTTTAACTGTTTAAATTGCTTTTAAATACTTCATGTGATACATAGAGATGTATATTGCTTAGACGAATGTGCTAGATGATATAACATGCCTACCTTGATGTTTATTCATGTATATATATGTGATATATGCTTAGTTTATCATGCGATGATAGATTTAGGTGAACTTGAATGAACATAAGGCGTTTGTTAGACAACCTAGTATAGTGAAATTGTTTCATAACCTTAATAATAATATTATGAATACAATCATGAGATTCTTGTGTTTATGAAACACGTAATTAAATATGAATTTTTGATATGAGAGAAAGGATGATTCTGTCAACAACAGATTTCCATCTGTAAGAAAGGGTTATTAAGTGACGCCTCTTGACAATGCTCCACCCGATCTGGGAATCATCTGATTATTGATTATTGATTTGAAATATTTAATTTAAAAGGAAGAATTTCTTTATAATATGATTATGATTGTAACGTAATATAATCCCTCTAAAATTAAATAATATCAAGTAGTAATTGGCCAATGATACAACGGGCTTGTGTCGGTCATAGCCTTCCAATATGATAGAAAAGTAGTTCTTATTTTTGAATTATTGTCGGTTCGTGCTACGGCCGAGGGCTTTGATTTCGAAATAAGAAATACTTGTCTATTACATAGAGATGTGTACATTGAATAAGAATCTAAAGGTCGGTACGTGCTACAGCCGTGGGCCTTTGGGGACTGATTCAACTGTACGGAATGTTGGGTTAGACTTGACTTAGAATATTGAGTTTGTCGTGCTACAGCCGAGACTCAATTATTCAAGAGGCTAAAGTTTGATTAGGGAATAACATGAGATGTAATTGACAAGAGTTGTCTGCCTATTGAACATTGCATGGCGGTTCGTGCTACAGCCGGGGTTGTGTAATGGAATGTAGGATCCCTATTCCCACTAGCATTATGAATGCTTAATTTTTCACGTAGGGGGTTGAATAAATTAGGAAAACTAGTGGGAGCCACTTATGAATAAAGACCCGATTCATATAGTGTTTTGAAATGAAATCGAATATTTGCTAAATGGTGTTATGTGTTTATCATTTACAGATTTACTTTGTACGTTATGTCTTCTACACTATCACTCAGGAGCATACTGGATGCTCACAAATTGACTGGTCCTAATTATGCTGACTGGCTTCGAAACTTGAGAATTGTTCTCAGGATTGAGAAGCTGGAATACGTGATTGACTCACCTAAGCCTACTGAACCTGCTAGTGATGCACATAATGATGAACACGTTGTGTATCGTAAGTGGATGGATGATGCAAATGTTGCTCAATGCATCATGCTAGCTTCCATGAACATTGAGCTACAGAAGCAACATGAGCATATGAATGCTCACACTATCCTCATGCATCTACAAGAGTTGTATGATGTGGCGGGGAGGACAGCTCGATATGAGATATCGAAGGAGCTGTTCGGGTGTAGGATGTCTGAGGGATCATCTGTGAATGACCATGTACTTAAGATGATCAATTTGATTGAACGTCTTGGACAACTTGGTTTTGCCATGGATGGGGAGTTGAGCCAAGACTTGGTCTTGCAATCGCTTCCGAGTTCGTTCTCGCAGTTTGTTGTGAACTTTCACATGAATAAGTTGGATGTCAGCCTGCCTGAACTCCACAACATGTTGAAGACTGCGGAATCAAATTTTTCCCCTAAGAAGAGTTCTGTTCTTCTAATTGGTGAAGTTTCCAATCCTAAGAAAAGGAAGAGGAACTCTTCCAAGAAGAAGAAAGTAGGTGAGAAAATGCCGGTTCCACCAAAAGCTGAAGACCCCAAGAGCAAAGTTGTTTGCTTTTACTGTAACAAGGTGGGGCACTGGAAGAGGAACTGCAAGGTTTACCTTGCAGAATTGAAGAAGAAGGGTAGTGAGACTACCACTTCTGATTCAGGTATGTTCATGATAGAAGTGAATATGTCATTTCAACTTGGGTATTAGATACTGCCTGTGGTTCTCATATCTGCAATTTATTGCAGGGACCAAGGAGAAGTAGGACTCTTGAGGAAGAGGAGGTGATTCTACTGATGGAAATGGAGCAAGAGTTGCTGCTGAAGATGTAGAATCATTTCATTTACATAGGCCTACGGGCAAGACTATTGTTTGAAATAATTGTTATTTTGTTCCCTCGATTGTGAGGAATATTATTCTCATGTTAGACTTGGCTGGATTTTTCATTTATTATTGAGAATAATGAATGTTCTATTCTTAGAGATAATATTCTTTATGGACGTGGTGCTTTAAATAATGGTCTGTATATATGTGACATAATTTACTTCAGATTGAACAAACTAATAAAGGAAAAGGGATGCTGAAAATCTCACTTCATAGTGGCACTGCAGTCTCCATTTAGTGGACATGGAGAGAGGGCTGCAGATTTGCTAGGAATGGTACACACAGATGTATGTGGACCAATGTCTACGCAAGCCATGGGTGGATTTTCATACTTTATTACTTTCATGGATAATAGATCTAGATTCGGATATGTGTTTGATGAAACACAAGTCTGAGGCTTTTGAAAAGTTCAAAGAATATAAGTATGAAGTGGAGAAACAATCAAACATAGTATTATAACTCTTCGATCAGATCGAGGTGGTGAATACTTTAGTGGAGTGTTTCTAGATTATCTCAAAATAAATGGTATAGTCTCCCAGTGGACTCCTCCAGATTGGTATCTGAAAGGAGAAATTGAACTTTGTTAGACATAGTTCGGTCCATGATGAGCTATGCAAATCTTCCAGTATTCCTATGGGGTTATGCATTGGAAACCTCAGCATATTTACTGAATAAGGTGCTTTCCAAATCTGTTCCTCAAACTCCATATGAGATATGGAAAGTAAGGAAACCGAGTCTTAAACACGTTAAGATTTGGGGATGTCCAGCTTATGTCAAGAAAGTTGACCCAGATAAGCTGGAATATCGATCCGTAAAATGTAGTTTTGTGGGATATCCTAAAGAGACTTTAGGGTATTACTTTTACACCGATCATCGGGTGTTTGTCTCCAAACATGCTACCTTCTTGGAAAAGGAGTTTATCCTTGAAGGAAACAGTGGGAGAAAAATTGAACTTGATGAAGTTCAAGAAGCACAAACTACTACGGATCAAGTGGAAACACCTGTTCTGACTGAACAACCTTTTGTGGAACAACCCATTCATAGATCAGGGAGAGTGTCTCGCCAACCTGAGAGGTAATATGGCCTTGTCATTGAGAATGACAATGAGTTATCGATCATTGATGATAACGACCCTGTGACCTATAATGAGGCTATGAGTAGTGTTGACTCAGAGAAATGGCATAGTGCCATGAAATCCAGAATGGAATCTATGTATACGGTATACAAAAGATAGATTATAGCAGATGGCCAGGTGGAGACCTATAAGGCCAGGCTTTTGGGAAAAGGATTCAAACAAAGGAAATGGATTGACTTTGATGAAACTTTTTACATGTAGCCCTGTTAAAATCAGTTCGGATTTTGCTTGCGATTAATGTGGTTTAAAGCAAGCTTCTCGAAAGATGGAACATTCGTTTTGATGAGATAATCAAAGAGTTTGATTTTATCAAAAACGTAGATGAACTATGCGTCTACAAAAGGGTTAGTGGGAGCGCGGTAACATTTCTTGTATTGTATTGAATTAGAGTTGACACACATAACAACATAGAAGACCTACTCACAAAGCTACTTTTTGAAAGTCACTTTGATCGTCATAAAGATGAGATGGGTATTAGATACCAGAGTGATTGGCTTTAGTACAAGTGGGAGATTGAAAGGAATATGTCCTAAGTCCAATCATGTATTAGGATTTAGGAATAACTTTTATGTAATTTGTTTTGATTTCATTGATATTAATAAAGACTTGTTTTGTTTTTATTACGGGCTTTATGTATTTAAGTGTTTAAATAAGATATACCATAGTTTAGAGTAAAGCTTTTTATGGATTATGATGAGATCATAATAGTGAGACCTAAAAAGATGATAACTCTAAACTTAAATAGTTCCTGGTCATAGGATTACTAACTGGTAATTAATAATCCGCAAAGATCGGTACATACTATGCTTGCTTCATTATGAAGGATGTCTGTTCTCATAGACATTTGTGTGGTGACACTATAGCTAGTATGTAGGTGCTTATTATAGAATAAGTTCACTGAACATGACTCGCCCAGTTGAACAACTGATGGAGTTCACTCACGTGTCAGTAGTTGTTTGCTTAGTGATAGTTGTACAAGTATCCTTAGACTTGAGGTCATCATAGTCATCTTGTGTACACTGAACTATGCTTTGGTTTAGTTCTTAGTCTCCAGGGACAATTATTAGGGCTCTTCTGGGTATAGGAATTTGTACATGAAGATAGTGTATGATCAATAAAGGATCTACCCCTTCCAGTGAAGGAAGCAAATGTTCAAGGCTGATCCACTTATGCTAGTTCAGGAATCTCTGGCCAGAGTGAATGAAATTAGAAAGGAGTTTCTAATTTGCATAGAACTACGCATAGTAAATGGTAAGCAAGTGATTGAATTAGATAGGCTTGACTCGAGATCCATGCCTTGTATTTAATCGGAACATTGTAGGGTAGAAGGAGTTTATTGTACGGTAACTATTCACTAACAGGTTCTTGGTATTCTAAGCAGTGAATTCATATTATCCGGATAGTCGCGATATGTTGAGAAGCATCACTCACGATGTAGAATAAATATGATTAATTAATTAATCATATTTAATAAATTAGAGAATTTATATAAATAATGATAAAATAGTTTTATTATTATTTATTTCTACTACCGGCTTAGTATTGAACCTACAGGGTCACATCATAAAAAGAGAATGATTTTATGGTGGAGGAATTAATTAATAATGGCTAATAATTATTTATTTATGAAATAAATAATTAATTAGCAAATTTAATAATTGATTAAATGAGATTTAATTGAATATAAATTAATTAACAAAAGTTCTTAATATTATTAATTAAGGATTTAATTTTTGGAAATTAAATCAAGAGAGAGAATTATTTCTAAAGTGTTTAGAAAAAGGATTAATAATTAAAAGGTGTTTTAATTATTAATGAGAATAATAAATTGGATAATAATAATAATATTTATGGGAAAATTTCAGCTGAAAATTTTGCCTATAAATACACTATTATAGACCCTATTTTTATTCGAACCCAAGAAACCCAAAAGTTTCAGAAAACCAAATTCTCTCCACCTCCTCCTCCTAAAAGTTATTTTCTTGGTGGATAATGGTGGAGTGCTTCACACTTGAGGAGCAACTGCTAAGGATCTCTGATCGTTGTCTCCGAATTAATTTTAAAAGGTTAGATTCGATCCCTCGAATTTTTATTCACGATTTATATGCTTTTATTTGGATTTTGTTTGTGTAAAAGTGTTTTGCCATGCCCCGCTGCGTTTAAAAATCCAACAATGGTATCAGAGCATAGGTTGTATGCATATAGATCTGTGGTAAAAATTTCAGAATTTTATGTGCTTGTATGAATTGATTATGATTTTTACAAGTTATATTATGGATTAATTTTTTCTGATGAGAAATCGTTTCTCAGAATTATTTTGAATGTTGATCTGGGTTCTACAAGTGTTGTAGATCGTCTGAGTATTTTTTTCATAATTTTAGGATGTATAGATTTTTTATTATGAATTTTTGAAGTTGTTATAATTAAATTCGTAATTAAATAAATCTTATATATATATATATTATTTGTAAGTATATATATATTTGTGTTTGTTTCTACATCTGCATATGTGCTGTTGTTTCTGAGATGGCACAGACAAAGGTTAGAAAAGCATAGCACAGGTACAGACATGTCAGACACGCAAACCGAAGAAAAGGCGGCGACAGTTCACGCACAGGGAAGGACCGCGCGTCGACCACGCCCGCGTGGGGCTCACGCGCTGGCGTGCCACGCGCGACGTGTGGAAGACACGCGCTGGTGACGTCATGCTGACTGCATGCTGACGTCATCAGATGACGTCATGCTGACGTCAGCATAGGGGTTAGGGCGCGTGAGGCGCGTGGGCGCGCGGGCGCGCGTGGGGGGAGGTCTGACACGCGCCTGACAGCGCGTGTGCGCGTGGCGGCGCGTGGGACACCTTCTCGGGGCGCGTGAGAGCGCGTGGAAGCTCAGAATTGGGTGATTTTGGTGCCGTTGGATTCGTCTTTTCAAGACTCTTCTAATGGTATATTATATGATATTTTATGAAATTGTTTCGAACTGTTTATAGCTAACAGAATTGTTTTTAAGCTGTTTTTTAACTGTTTAAATTGCTTTTAAATACTTCATGTGATACATAGAGATGTATATTGCTTAGACGAATGTGCTAGATGATATAACATGCCTATCTTGATGTTTATTCATGTTTATATATGTGATATATGCTTAGTTTATCATGCGATGATAGATTTAGGTGAACTTGAATGAACATAAGGCGTTTGTTAGACAACCTAGTATAGTGAAATTGTTTCATAACCTTAATAATAATATTATGAATACAATCATGAGATTCTTGTGTTTATGAAACACGTAATTGAATATGAATTTTCGATATGAGAGAAAGGATGATTCTGTCAACAACAGATTTCCATCTGTAAGAAAGGGTTATTAAGTGACGCCTGTTGACAATGCTCCACCCGATCTGGGAATCATCTGATTATTGATTATTGATTTGAAATATTTAATTTAAAAGGAAGAATTTCTTTATAATATGATTATGATTTTAACGTAATATAATCCCTCTAAAATTAAATAATATCAAGTAGTAATTGGCCAATGATACAACGGGCTTGTGTCGGTCATAGCCTTCCAACATGATAGAAAAGTAGTTCTTATTTTTGAATCATTGTCGGTTCGTGCTACGGCCGAGGGCTTTGATTTCGAAATAAGAAATACTTGTCTATTACATAGAGATGTGTACATTGAATAAGAATCCAAAGGTCGGTACGTGCTACAGCCGTGGGCCTTTGGGGACTGATTCAACTGTACGGAATGTTGGGTTAGACTTGACTTAGAATATTGAGTTTGTCGTGCTACAGCCGAGACTCAATTATTCAAGAGGCTAAAGTTTGATTAGGGAATAACATGAGATGTAATTGACAAGAGTTGTCTGCCTATTGAACATTGCATGGCGGTTCGTGCTACAGCCGGGGTTGTGTAATGGAATGTAGGATCCTTATTCCCACTAGCATTATGAATGCTTAATTTTTTACGTAGGGGGTTGAATAAATTAGGAAAACTAGTGGGAGCCACTTATGAATAAAGACCCGATTCATATAGTGTTTTGAAATGAAATCGAATATTTGCTAAGTGTTGTTATGTGTTTATCATTTACAGATTTACTTTGTACGTTATGTCTTCTGCACTATCACTCAGGAGCATACTGGATGCTCACAAATGGACTGGTCCTAATTATGCTGACTGGCTTCGAAACTTGAGAATTGTTCTCAGGATTGAGAAGCTGGAATACGTGATTGACTCACCTAAGCCTACTGAACCTGTTAGTGATGCACATAATGATGAACACGTTGTGTATCGTAAGTGGATGGATGATGCAAATGTTGCTCAATGCATCATGCTAGCTTCCATGAACATTGAGCTACAGAAGCAACATGAGCATATGGATGCTCACACTATCCTCATGCATCTACAAGAGTTGTATGATGTGGCGGGGAGGACAGGTCGATATGAGATATCGAAGGAGCTGTTCGGGTGTAGGATGTCTGAGGGATCATCTGTGAATGACCATGTACTTAAGATGATCAATTTGATTGAACGTCTTGGACAACTTGGTTTTGCCATGGATGGGGAGCTGAGCCAAGACTTGGTCTTGCAATCGCTTCCGAGTTCGTTCTCGCAGTTTGTTGTGAACTTTCACATGAATAAGTTGGATGTCAGCCTGCCTGAACTCCACAACATGTTGAAGACTGCGGAATCGAATTTTTCCCCTAAGAAGAGTTCTGTTCTTCTAATTGGTGAAGTTTCCAATCCTAAGAAAAGGAAGAGGAACTCTTCCAAGAAGAAGAAAGTAGGTGAGAAAATGTCGGTTCCACCAAAAGCTGAAGACCCCAAGAGCAAAGTTGTTTGCTTTTACTGTAACAAGGTGGGGCACTGGAAGAGGAACTGCAAGGTTTACCTTGCAGAATTGAAGAAAAAGGGTAGTGAGACTACCACTTCTGATTCAGGTATGTTCATGATAGAAGTGAATATGTCATTTCTACTTGGGTATTAGATACCGCTTGTGGTTCTCATATCTGCAATTTATTGCAGGGACTAAAGAGAAGTAGGACTCTTGAGGAAGAGGAGGTGATTCTACTGATGGAAATGGAGCAAGAGTTGCTGCTGAAGATGTAGAATCATTTCATTTACATAGGCCTACGGGCAAGACTATTGTTTGAAATAATTGTTATTTTGTTCCCTCGATTGTGAGGAATATTATTCCCATGTTAGACTTGGCTGGATTTTTCATTTATTATTGAGAATAATGAATGTTCTATTCTTAGAGATAATATTCTTTATGGACGTGGTGCTTTAAATAATGGTCTGTATATATGTGACATAATTTACTTCAGATTGAACAAACTAATAAAGGAAAAGGGATGATGAAAATCTCACTTCATAGTGGCACTGCAGTCTCCATTTAGTGGACATGGAGAGAGGGCTGCAGATTTTCTAGGAATGGTACACACAGATGTATGTGGACCAATGTCTACGCAAGCCATGGGTGGATTTTCATACTTCATTACTTTCATGGATAATAGATCTAGATTCGGATATGTGTTTGATGAAACACAAGTCTGAGGCTTTTGAAAAGTTCAAAGAATATAAGTATGAAGTGGAGAAACAACCAAACATAGTATTATAACTCTTCGATCAGATCGAGGTGGTGAATACTTTAATGGAGTGTTTCTAGATTATCTCAAAGTAAATGGTATAGTCTCCCAGTGGACTCCTCCAGATTGGTATCTGAAAGGAGAAATTGAACTTTGTTAGACATAGTTCGGTCCATGATGAGCTATGCAAATCTTCCAGTATTCCTATGGGGTTATGCATTGGAAACCTCAGCATATTTACTGAATAAGGTGCTTTCCAAATCTGTTCCTCAAACTCCGTATGAGATATGGAAAGTAAGGAAACCGAGTCTTAAACACGTTAAGATTTGGGGATGTCCAGCTTATGTCAAGAAAGTTGACCCAGATAAGCTGGAATATTGATCCGTAAAATGTAGTTTTGTGGGATATCCTAAAGAGACTTTAGGGTATTACTTTTACACCGATCATCGGGTGTTTGTCTCCAGACATGCTACCTTCTTGGAAAAGGAGTTTAACCTTCAAGGAAACAGTGGGAGAAAAATTGAACTTGATGAAGTTCAAGAAGCACAAACTACTACGGATCAAGTGGAAACACCTGTTCTGACTGAACAACCTTTTGTGGAACAGCCCATTCATAGATCAGGGAGAGTGTCTCGCCAACTTGAGAGGTAATATGGCCTTGTCATTGAGAATGACAATGAGTTATCGATCATTGATGATGACGATCTTGTGACCTATAATGAGGCTATGAGTAGTGTTGACTCAGAGAAATGGCATAGTGCCATGAAATCCAGAATGGAATCTATGTATACGTTATACAAAAGATAGATTATAGCAGATGGCCAGGTGGAGACCTATAAGGCCAGGCTTTTGGGAAAAGGATTCAAACAAAGGCAATGGATTGACTTTGATGAAACTTTTTACATGTAGCCCTGTTAAAATCAGTTCGGATTTTGCTTGCGATTAATGTGGTTTAAAGCAAGCTTCTCGAAAGATGGAACATTCGTTTTTGATGAGATAATCAAAGAGTTTGATTTTATCAAAAACGTAGATGAACCATGCGTCTACAAAAGGGTTAGTGGGAGCGCGGTAACATTTCTTGTATTGTATTGAATTAGAGTTGACACACATAACAACATAGCAGACCCACTCACAAAGCTACTTTTTGAAAGTCACTCTGATCGTCATAAAGATGAGATGGGTATTAGATACCAGAGTGATTGGCTTTAGTACAAGTGGGAGATTGAAAGGAATATGTCCTAAGTCCAATCATGTATTAGGATTTAGGAATAACTTTTATGTAATTTGTTTTGATTTCATTGATATTAATAAAGACTTGTTTTGTTTTTATTACGGGCTTTATGTATTTAAGTGTTTAAATAAGATATACCATAGTTTAGAGTAAAGCTTTTTATGGATTATGATGAGATCATAATAGTGAGACCTAAAAAGATGATAACTCTAAACTTAAATAGTTCCTGGTCATAGGATTACTAACTGGTAATTAATAATCCGCAAAGATCGGTACATACTATGCTTGCTTCATTATGAAGGATGTCTGTTCTCATAGACATTTGTGTGGTGACACTATAGCTAGTATGTAGGTGCTTATTATAGAATAAGTTCACTGAACATGACTTGCCCAGCTGAACAACTGATGGAGTTCACTCACGTGTCAGCAGTTGTTTGCTTAGTGATAGTTGTACAAGTATCCTTAGACTTGAGGTCATCATAGTCATCTTGTGTACACTGAACTATGCTTTGGTTTAGTTCTTAGTCTCCAGGGACAATTATTAGGGCTCTTCTGGGTATAGGAATTTGTACACGAAGATAGTGTATGATCAATAAAGGATCTACCCCTTCCAGTGAAGGAAGCGAATGTTCAAGGCTGATCCACTTATGCTAGTTCAGGAATCTCTGGCCAGAGTGAATGAAATTAGAAAGGAGTTTCTAATTTGCATAGAACTACGCATAGTAAATGGTAAGCAAGTGATTGAATTAGATAGGCTTGACACGAGATCCATGCCTTGTATTTAATCGGAACATTGTATGGTAGAAGGAGTTTATTGTACGGTAACTATTCACTGACAGGTTCTTGGTATTCTAAGCAGTGAATTCATATTATCCGGATAGTCGCGATATGTTGAGAAGCATCACTCACGATGTAGAATAAATGTGATTAATTAATTAATCATATTTAATAAATTAGAGAATTTATATAAATAATGATAAAATAGTTTTATTATTATTTATTTCTACTACCGGCTTAATATTGAACCTACAGGGTCACACCATAAAAAGAGAATGATTTTATGGTGGAGGAATTAATTAATAATGGCTAATAATTATTTATTTGTGAAATAAATAATTAATTGGCAAATTTAATAATTGATTAAATGAGATTTAATTGATTATAAATTAATTAAGAAAAGTTCTTAATATTATTAATTAAGGATTTAATTTTTGGAAATTAAATCAAGAGAGAGAATTATTTCTAAAGTGTTTAGAAAAAGGATTAATAATTAAAAGGTGTTTTAATTATTAATGAGAATAATAAATGGGATAATAATAATAATATTTATGGGAAAATTTCAGCTGAAAATTTTGCCTATAAATACACTATTATAGACCCTATTTTTATTCGAACCCAAGAAACCCAAAAGTTTCAGAAAACCAAATTCTCTCCACCTCCTCCTCCTCCTAAAAGTCGTTTTCTTGGTGGATACCGGTGGAGTGCTTCACACTTGAGGAGCAACTGCTAAGGATCTCTGATCGTTGTCTCCGAATTAATTTTAAAAAGTTAGATTCGATCCCTCGAATTTTTATTCACGATTTATATGCTTTTATTTGGATTTTGTTTGTGTAAAAGTGTTTTGTCATGCCCCGCTGCGTTTAAAAATCCAACATGGAGTTCCAATATCTATCGTGTCCGATCGAGATCCTCGTTTCGACTCAAGATTTTGGAGACAATTTCAAGAATGTCTTGGAACCAAATTGAACATGAGTACCGCTTATCATCCGCAAACTGATGGACAAAGTGAAAGAACTATTCAAACGATTAAAGACATGCTACGAGTTTGTGCGATCGATTTTGAAGGCAGCTGGGATGAACATCTACCTCTGGTGGAATTTTCTTACAATAACAGCTATCACGCCAGCATTGGAATGCCACCGTATGAAGCATTATACGGGAGAAAATGCAGATCACCAGTACATTGGGATGAATTTGGAGAACGCAAAATTTTGGGTCCAGAATTAATTCAACAGACGAAAGAAAAGATTGAACTCATTCAGAAACGACTCCATGCAGCACAAGACAGGTAGCGCAAATATGCAGATCAAGCCAGGAAAGATATGGACTATCAGGAAGGAGAAAATGTACTACTCAAAATATCGCCATGGAAAGGATTGACCAGATTTGGCAATAAGGGTAAATTGAAACCACGATACGTTGGACCGTTTGAAATTTTGAAGAGAGTGGGAAAGGTTGCATACGAATTAGCTCTACCGCCTCATATGCAGCATATTCACAATGTGTTTCACGTGTCCATGCTTAAGCGATATAATCCTGATTCTAGGCATGTAATAGAGTATGAGCCGATAGAAATCCAACCTGATTTGTCTTTTGTAGAACAGCCGGTAAAAATTTTAGATCGGCGAGAGAAAGTGTTGAGAAATAAGTCTGTAAATTTAGTGCGAGTGTTGTGGAGAAATCCTATGGTTGAAGAATCAACCAGGGAACTCGAAATTGAAATGTTAGAGAAATACCCTCATTTATTTTCATAGAAGATTCTGAGGACAGAATCCTTTTAAGGGGGAAGGATGTAACGACTGGGAAATTTACGTTTATATTATATCATAATTATAATAAAATATGTGTATTACTATGACATTTATGTGTGATTATCTGATAAACCCTAACTATTATGTGTTACGTGTATTGTGTGTCGTTTATGTATTTTTTAGGGTATTTTTCAGATATTTTATTATGCATTCATCGTTTTCATTTCAAACGTTTTACGACCCAACTAATGATTTTAAAGCCAGTATTTCAAATAAAATAATGGGCCTTATTTTTCATCAAATGGCTTTTACAATCGCATTATTCTGAACATCTAGATATTTTATAAATTTTCTCGTTTTGCGAAAAATGACTTTTCCGGGCCCCATTGGGTGTCAAAAACCCCACAAAAATCACATTTTTATTTTTATAAAATTATAGGACTTTCATTTATATTATTTCTTTGCATTTTTGCATTATTGACAATTTTTGGCATATATATTGCATATATAAAATATTTATAAATTAAATTTTAATACTCAAAAATTACAAAATTAGGGGCCTATTAATTTTAAAAAGTGTAGAATTAGGGCCTTAATTTTAATTAGGAGTATTATTTTTACTACTATAAAATAGCCTAATTTTCATTTAATTAATCATAATTAACAATTAAAAATCAGAAAATTCTCTGAAAACGGGTCGGGAAGAACAGGTTCGGGTCAGGAATTCAAGTCGTGATTTTGATCTGATTACAGCACCAAAACAAGTGATTCGAGTATCCAAATTGAAGGTTTTGATCTGTTCTTTCTGTTTCTTGCATCAATTTCACGTTTTATTGCATCGTTTTTTATTTTCGATTTCTAGGATTTATGTTCGAATTAGGGCTTTTTGATTCCAGGGTTATTTTGATGTTTTGATGATTGAAATAGCTTGGTTATGCGATTTACAGTTGATTCGTGATTTTAATTGATGAAACGATACCTAGATAGCAAAGTACGATTTCTAGGGTTTATGTCGAATTTTCAAAACACAACTCGATGATTTCTGTGAATATTTGATTCTTGTAATGATAGGGCTTTGATTGTATATGTTCTTAGCTTTAATTTGCACCAGAGAACGTTAAGTTTGGTTTACAGAATCGAAAGATGGATTTTTGGCCGCAGTTCTTGATGGTTTTGATTGGAGAAATTGTTGCAGGGATGTTTCTGGTCGATTTTGGCCTGAAACAGATTGGGGAAGTAATTTGAGATGTTTTGGGATAAAAACGGAACCAAACGGTGTCCGTTTGGCCAGGAATTGGGACGCCGGAGTCCGGGAAACCCACCGGAATCTGGGGATTTTCCGATGAGTTCATCCCCGACCCGGAAAATTCTTGGTGACCCGGTTGCAACCCGACTTTGATCTGATTTTGTCAGAAATGGATTTCTGACATCTGTTTTTGGATTTTAATTTTAATTTTAATTTTTATTAATTTTAAAAATCAGATTTATTTATTTTATAAATTGATTAATTAATTATTTAATTAATTGATTTATATTATAAATAATTCTGAAATATTTTCTAAAAATCAGATTTAATTATTTTTTGAATTATTTATTATTTATTAATTATTTAAAAATGATTAATTATTTTGATAATTAATCAAATAATTTTCAATAAATCATAATAAATTTATTTTAATTTCAAAAATTATAGAAAAATTATTTTTAATTCTGATTTTTCTTAAATAATGATTTAAAAATTATTTTTGAGTTTTAAAAATTAGTATAAATTAATTATAATGATTAATAAATGGAATTATCAGTATTTAATTGATAATAAATCAACCGTTAATCCGTTTTGCGGAAACGAAAGCCTGTTAACTCAGAAAAATGAATCATTTTCATTAAAAATAATATCAAAGCTTAATTTCTTCTAAACATTATTTGATTTTGTGACTTGTTTGATAATCAGTCGAGTTACGTGCCGAGACGAGTCTGAAAATTCCGGAAAAATGGGAAACGAGTCAGATAACGATCAGTTGAGTGATCAGCGGGTCAATTTTTGTTTTAAAAATTATTTTAACCATAAAAATGATTATGTGCTTATGTTATGTGTATTACGTGGTTAATTGAGTCTTACTTGCTTATATGTAATACATGAGTCAGTCATAAGCGCATGGGTAGATGTTAGGAACGTCTTGAAGTCGATTCAAGATACAAATGAAGTATGACGTGACTTAACCAGTCTGTTTTGCCAACAGAAGCTAAGCCAGCCAGGCAAGTTGAGTCGGTAATAGTCCAAGGTGATAGACAGAAGTGATTCAATTGCAGTGAGTCACGCAGAAGGCAAGTTTTTCCCCTATTCTACTTTCAGAATAGTGATATTGATTCAAATGCTTATCATATTTGCATTCTCTTGATTATTGTTCTTGATCACTGATATACACTTGCTATTCCTTTGTTCATATTTCATTTCGATTCTTGATTTCTCTGTTTCTTTGAATACTTGGTTCATATTCCATTGATGATATATTGAGATTGATATATTTTGGTGATTAGAATATATCAAAGCATACCGATTGTTCCGGTTGCTAAGTGATGGACTGGATAATGATAATATTTTGGGATTGAGTGTGTCTTAATCCTGAGGACCGGGATGACTGGTGCCTCGACGTGGGTCGTAGTGCCTGGGTACCCGACTGGATCTATATATTGAAATATGGATCTGCATTATATTCTGACTGATCAGCAGAATATAGATGCGAACTTGTGTCCAGTTTAGTTCATTTGTACTCGCCAGTAATGGCCTTCTTTCTATTCTCGTGAGGTTATATCTTAGCAGATATACCTGGGATGACGGATTCATTTAAAATGCTTTAACACTGTTTATATTTTGTGGACTTGTTCAGCAATTTTTGGCTCACCCCTTTTTGTTGTTATTCACGTTATTATTTTCAGTTAAGAAGGAATATGAAACCAATCAGGACTCGAGTGGTAAAGAAGCGGGTCAAGCCTCGGGATCCTGTCATACCCAAGGTGTTGATCCCAATCCAGGAAGAAAGCTTTGAGTTGCCCGAGCAGGTGGAGTGTTGATAGATAGTGTGTGTGTGTTTGAATAAAAGTTGAACTTAGTTTAAAATGAATTAGACAATGGTTTGTAATAAAGAGAGTTTGTGAGATTTTGAATGTTGGTTTGTAATAAAAGTAGTTAGTGGTTCTTGTTTCCATACTTTAACCTAAAAAGATCCTGGTTAGTGTTAAAGGGGTTTAATTTCATTTCTTTATTAATTGTTAATCAGATTGTACAGGTTTGGAGATTAGTTAGTAACCCCCAGACTTATATCCCGGGTCTGGAGGGCGTTACAGGAAGGGGACAATATCAACAACAGCCAAGCAGGGGTGAAGGAGCAAATAAAAATGTCAAGGCATCTCGTGATAGAAGTACTGTAAAATGTTTTAACTGCAATATATATGGTCATTACGCTGCAGAGTGCAGGAAGCCAAGATGGGAGAAAGATGAAAACAAAGAACAAATCACTGAAGTAAACTTGACTCAATTTGAAGACGATGAGCCCACTTTACTGCTTACAGAACTCGATCAGAACGGGGGTGAGGTGGTTTTACTCAACGAAGAAAGAGTGATGCCGAATTTTGATCAGAAAAAGGATGCCAAGATGGACAAAGACCTGTGGTAATTGGATAACTGTGCCAGCAATCATATGTCTGGGCAACGGGAAAATTTCAACGAGTTGAATACAAATGTGACGGGAAAAATTTATTTCGGAGATGGATCCACTGTCAAAATTGAAGGAAAAGGTACAATTGTTTTTAAGTATAAGAATGGAGAAAATCACACACTTAGAGAAGTTTACTTTATTCCTACGTTGTGTAATAATATCATATCAGTGGGTCAACTAGCGGAGGATGGTAGTAGAGTGGTTATGAATGTGAGCTTTTGTGGGTCTATAATGATCAAGGGAAGTTATTAATAAAGGTGCAAAGATCTGTAAACAGGTTGTACAAGATTGTCATGGAGGAGTGTAACCCCATGTGTTTGTTGTCAAAGGCTGAAGACCAAGTGTGGTTGTGGCATGCTAGGTTGGGCCATGTGAATTTCCAATCGTTGTATTCTATGTCATAAATGGAGATGGCAAGGGGACTCCCTAAGCTGGTGCAACCTAAAGCTGTATGCAGTGGCTGTTTGCTAGCAAAACAGACAAGGAAAATGTTTCCAGCCAAAACAGAGTTTATGGCAAAAGAAAGATTGGAGCTCATTCATGCCGATCTTTGTGGCCCTATTTCCCCACCAATACCATCTGGTAATAGGTATATATTTTTGCTTGTAGATGATTTTAGCCGTGTAATGTGGATATTTTTATTAAGAAGCAAAGACCAGGCCCTAGAGGCATTTAAGAAGTTCAAGTCTTTGGTCGAGAAAGAGGCTAAAAACACAGTCAAAGTACTAAGAACTGATAGGGGTGGGGAATTCAGATCAAAAGAATTCAAAAAAATTTGTGAAAATGCAGGCATAAAGAGACATTTGACTGCCCACTACACCCCACAACAAAACAGGGTTGTAGAGAGGCGAAATAGAATAATGATTGCTATGACGAGGAGTCTGTTAAAGGAGAAAGGTTTTCCAGCTAAGATGTGGGGAGAGGTAGTAAGACATGTCATTTACATACTGAACCGCCTACCAACCAAGGCATTGACCGGAAAAACTCTGGACGAAGTGTGGTTGGGAACAAAGCCACAGTTAGATCACATACGTGTGTTTGGCTGTCTTGCACATGTGAAAGTCCAAAGCAATGGGTTGGGGAAGTTAGATGACAAGAGTGTGAACATGATTTACATTGGAAAGGAACCAGGTACTAAAGCCCACAGGCTATACAACCCAACCACTGGTAGAGTACATGTTAACTGTGATGTGATATTTGAAGAAGGAAAAGGGTGGAACTGGGAACATCCTGAGATAGAAGGTAAAACCTCTCTTGACACTTTTGTAATAATTGACACACGAATTGGTTTACAGGAAGAGGGCGAGGAAGCCAATTTTCCCTCTGTTCACACACCTGGTTCTCAGAACAGTAGTACTCAGGGGTCTTTTTATGGTGGAAATAACTCTGCATCAGCAAGGAGCTCGAGTTTTGCCTCAAAGACGACAGGAAGCTCGAGTGAAGCATCTGCTCAGTTTCGTTTACTGAGCGACATTTATAAAAATACTGAAAAATAGTGATACCTGATGAGGAACTACTACTGATTGGAATCGAGGAACCAAGAAATTTTGAAGAAGCAAGAAACAGCAAAGACTGAAACAAGGCTATGAGAACAGAGCTTGAACCAATTAAAGCCAACAAAACCTAGGTCCTTACAGACTTACCCTCAGGATGTAAACCTATAAGCCTGAAATGGGTTTATAAAATCAAGAAGGACACCAATGGTGATATAGTGAAGTACAAGGCCAGACTTGTGGCAAGGCGGTATATACAGAAAAAGGGCATCAACTATGATGAAGTCTTTGCGCCGGTAACTCATATTAAAATAGTGAGGCTACTACTAGCACTAGTGGCAAAACAAGGGTGGCAAGTACACCATTTGGATGTAAAATCGGCGTTCTTAAATGGTGAATTATTGGAGAAAGTGTATGTATCACAATCTGTGGGTTTTGAAAAGGAACGTGAAGAACATAAAGTATATCGTTTGTTAAAAGCACTCTATGGGCTCCGGCAGTCACCAAGAGCCTAGTACTCTCGCCTAAATAAGTATTTGAAAAATCTTGGCTTCTCTAGGTGCCCATATGATCATGTAGTGTACACACGACGTGAAGGGCCTGAATGTTTAATAGTAGCTGTGTATGTGGATGATTTGCTGGTAACAGGGTCAAAAACGAAGAATATCATGAAGTTCAAGAAACAAATGCTAGCTGAGTTCGATATGAGTGATCTGGGGACGTTGGCTTATTACCTTGGTTTAGAAGGGAACCAGGGAACAGGTTTTACTAAGGTGAAGCAAACCACATATGCAAAACGCATACTGGAGAAGGTAAATATGCAGACGTGCAAACCAGTCCGGTTTCCAATGGATTCTAAAGTGCATATAGGAAAGGATGAAGGAGGTGAACTGGTAGACTCCACTCTCTATAGAAGCATAATTGGTGAGTTAAGGTATTTAGTTCATACATGCCCGGATATCTCTTATTCCGTAGGTGTGTTGAGCAGATATATGGAGAGCCCAACGCGACTGCATCTCAATGCTGTGAAAAAAGTATTACGGTATGTTAAGGGAACTCTTGATTACAGTTTGGTATACAACGTGGGATCTGGGAATTACTTGCTGAGTGGCTATTTAGATAGTGATCAAGCAGGGTGTGTAGATGATAGAAAGAGTACAACAGGTATGGCATTCTATCTAAATGAAAATTTGATAACCTGGGTCTCGCAAAAACAGAGGTGCGTGGCATTATCCTCATGTGAGGCTGAGTTTATGGCGATTACAACAGCTGCTACACAAGGGATTTGGATGTAAAATTTGTTGAAATAAGTGGTTGATATTGTACCAGGTCCGTTGATAATTTTTGTGGATAATAAATCTGCAATTGATTTAATGAAGAACCTTATCATCAATGGTAGGAGCAAGCATATAGATATGCAATTTCATTTCATTAGAGATTGCGTGGAATGTAGTGAAATAGTTGTGAAGTATATGAAGACACAGGAGCAGAGAGCTGACATATTGACAAAGCCATTGACAGCACTGAAGTTTGAAGAAATGTGGAAGCTCATTGGGGTCAAAGATTTGATCAGACAAGTTTAGATAATGGGAGAGATTGTTGGAATTATATTTAATCTAAACTTGTATCAAATAATAAATTAGAGTTGGATTGAATAAGTCTTAGCATAGTGGAGACATTTTAGGAGTAAATGTTAATGTTATGAGAAATTGTAGGACTTAGTTGGTTTATGCTTTCCGAGTTTCTAGCATTAGTCATATTTTGTTTTGTATTTATAAAGCTGTAAAACCGTAAGGATAATATATGAATATATCCATCTGTTTTCCTCCACAAGAACAAGAAGCCCAGATATATTTCACAAACACACACTTAATCTTACTCGAACAAATTATAGTCAGATGAGGGGGTCTTCTGGTTAGGGGCAAAGGAAAACTAATTTACCAGCTGATAACATGGGTTTAACTCTAAATTTAGGCAAGATGTGTTAAAATGTTGCAGTGTTGTTGCCACCAAAGCCAAAAAATTAAGGTCAATGAGGGCTAAAGGATTAAAAAATGGCATACTGGATAGTTTTGTGATTTGTACTCCATTGCTCCTAACAAATTTCTTCAATAAGAGTCTCTTAGGACTGCCACCCCTATATAGAGGTCAACAATCTGTTTATGTTGTTAATATTGGGATGCCGATGAGAAATATTTATAAAGTTTTAACAAACTAATTTCTTTGTTCATGCAGGATAGTTATATATGTTGGAAACTAAATATTTCTTGATTATAAACTAATGACTGAGAGGTGTAAATTATGGTCTAGTTTATCTTAAGTCTGTATTTTTCATAGAGTTTGGTTGTAGAAATATTGCAGATACAAGAATAATACTAGGATAATAGGATTCGAATGTTCACTTTGCAACTATTAGTATGAAATATGAAAAGTCTAGCATTATGGCTCCAAATTATTTATTACAATTTTGTCATAGTTTCTTTCTTTGAATTAAAATTCTAGAGTAATTTTGCAATATTTTGATGCTTGTGTTAAACAAATATCACAACATATCGTAACCTTTCAACCTTTTTATACATAGTAACTTGACTGCATTCTGTATATTATTCTAGTACAATATAAAACCTTGAGAAACTTACTATTCCTTGCAATAAAAGGTTTATTCATTTGCATTGTTTACTAAATAAATTATGTGGTGTATAATCTCTTACATTTTTTGCTTGTTGAATTACATTTTAGTGCGTGAACGGGCATATTTCTTGTTCTAATTGCCGCAAAAACCATCAAAACAAATGCCCTACTAGTTGTTTGCCGAGTGATTATATTCGTAACCATGGACTGGAGGAGGTTCTTCAAGCAATTAAAATCACTTGTCTGAATAGCAAGTATGGATGCAAAGAAAAAGATACATCATGAAACGTGAGCATATGCAATCATGCCGCTACGAACCGTGTTGTTGTCCTCTTCGAGGGATGGCAATAAGGTCGGCTCGGGGCGGATATTGCAGAATCCATATCCAAACCCGAAAATTTTATCCATACCCGAATTTGACCCGAACCCGAAAAATACCCGAAAATGAATACTCGAACCCGATCCATCGGATTTTGGATCGGATTCGGGTTTACCAGAAACCCAATATTTTTTTGAATTGGATATTTATACCCGAACCCGAAATCTGAAAATTTGAATGATTAATGATATTTCCTTAGGATCGAATACGCGACTTGCATAAAAAGAGTTTTAACGTGTCATCTTCTACCACTTCACCACATCATTAATTATGTTATTATATGCAGAGCTAATGTTTAAAAAATCAACTCAATTGATATTCAAATTTTTATATTTATCACTAAAAGATGTTTTGTTAACCTTATAAACTCTATCACCCGCTTAAATGATTGAATAATCATATTTCAGTAAACTTTATAATTATTTATTTTTTAACATAAATATAAAAAAAATATGTTCGAAAAATTATATAATAATATGTATAATGTATATTATATAATATATATATATATATATAATTCTAATGTGTAATATATAAAATTTTAATATTATATATATATAATTAATATATAAATATATATATATATATAATAATTCGGGTTTTTTTCGGATTTCAGGTTCGGATAGAGTTTCACATTTCGGATCGAGTTTCGGATCGTTATACCTAACACCCAAATCCAAATCCAAAAATTTTCGGGTTTAAAAATTAAATCCATATCCAAATCCAAATCAAAAAAATCTGGTTCGGTAAATCCAAAATTTCGGATTTCAGATCAGGTATCCGTCGGATTGGATTATTTTGTCATCCCTATCCTCTTTCTGGCTGTGGTTTTGATGGTTCCTACGGAATTATATATGCCCTTTTCCAGCAAGCACCGAGCAGCAGCCACACGCTTCACCTTTGACTCTTCTTTTTCTGTTCATATGGGTACAGATATGAAGTATAAATTCCTTCAGGAAGATGACCACACACTTTTCATCCTTATTTATGGTGTCCAGACTTTGGGATTTGTTGCCAATATAATCTCTGTGGGCCCAAGCTGTTTAGGTAATGAGTATTCATATGAACTGGAAGTTGCTGGTAGCGAACACAGCACCACCAAATTTACTTTGTTGGTATCGAGACTGCCAAAATGGACGGAGGACCTTCCTGAGATAAGCGGTCTTCTGGTCCAAAAAGTTTTCATTGATTCTTCATGGGATCACAGAATTCAGGTTTGCATCCGGAAAATAGGTGAAAATTAACTTAAAAGCAATTCAGCCAGTTTAACATCGAGGACCGGAACCAATTGAGAGTTATTGCATATTTTTTACTGTCAAACCCTTCAACAGAATTTTAAGATAATTAATTCTTAGTCAAAAAGATTTATTTCTATGTAGGATTGTGTACTAACCGTCCAAGAATGTCTATCTGTTTTTTTACTTATTTATCTTAAGATTATCATTTGTTAGTCAAAAAGATTTATTTCTCTTGAGTATTGCGAACTAATAGCCTAAGAATGTCTGTTTTTTACTTATTTTATTTGTAATCTTATTCTGATCAAGGCCGATAACTTTTCTGAATTCAAATATTCCTCCTTAAAAGCACAGTAGCTTCATTCCTGGCCATAGGACCATAACTAAGGCAATGCTTCCAACCAATTCTCAGGATATGGCTTCTAAACCAATGTAACTATCAATTTTTACACAAATGCATCTCATTTATGGTTCTTTCGGAATTTGTTAAAGTTTATGATAGAGCTAAGTGATTCTATCCTCCTTTTTTCAATTCAGTTACCGGTTGTATCTCGTTATTTCTGCATTCATATTTTGTTTCGTTATTGGTTTATTGCATGTTCTTGATAATCATAATTATATTACTGTCACATTGTCACACGTAGTGTTAGTTATTACCCAACAGTGTAAATGGACACCGATGTTCATATTCAAGTCTTTGGTGCTAAATAGTCAAAATAAAAATCCAAACAGTTTTGTTCCATCATTGAACAATATTATTGAAATTATGATAATAATTTCCTTGGCATTTGTATATATAAAATGCTCAGAACAGCAACAATTATGTTTTATTGACAATGATTAATCTAATATTCTAGATTTGTATTCCTTTGAATTAACCCATTTTTCTCGATTTATTGAAGATTTAAATTATTTTTTTAAATTATATTATATGAGCATCGAATATTTTTTCTACGTAATTTGTAGTTCATTGAAGTGGAGGTTTTCATATGTTGAAATTTTGTGTGTAACTTCATTAATTTGTTCTTATTAAATAAGTAAATTTATTAGTGTTGTATTGAGTTCACACTTCCTCTAGAGCGGCGTAACTTTCTTTAAGCTCTAATTAGTGAACGTTCACCGAGGTTATTGATTTAGTCTAACTAAGTTTCTTTTAAAAAAAACCACTACAAGAAATCAGGGCATTTACAACGGTTTTTTGAACTGGAATCGTTGTAATTGAGACACTTACGACGGACAAAATTCGTCGTTTTTACTCGAGTAGTAAGTTCAATTTTTCGTCACAAAATAAAATTATGTCGGAAGTTAGGAAGCAGGGCCCACATTCTCAGTAAAATAGTAAATCTACTTACGACGGAATTTTCCGTCATTTCCGTCATAAGTTATCAACATACAACGAATTATAATATCGTATGTTAGTTACTTACGACGGAGAAAATGTCGTATGTTTTCGGTCGTAAGTTGGTCGTAGTAAATGGTCAGATTTGTTGTAATTAAACGAGAGTTGAACGTTTGAAGAAATTTTATTACTAGGAACTTTGCCATTTATAAACAAGTTAACACTCTCTATATATTATCTTTTGCTCTTTTACAGGCAAAAAATGGGACTTAATTCCTATTTGGATAATTTTAAAATAAATAACTTATGACTTAAAATGAATAAGTGACTTAAAAGTGATAAGTTCATTAATATTTATAAATTATATAAGTGTTTAGATGTAAATCAGATTTTTTTTTAGTTAAATAAAATAGAATAAATATTTTTTAAATATAAATATCTTAATTCATGAACTTTAAGTTAAATTAACGTTTAAAAACATGTATTTAAAAATTAAAACTAATAAAAAGGAGAAATTTCAAAATAAGTTGAGAAAAAGTATTGTTGTTGTTACTGTCATTCAACTTATCACTTTATACATTCACATTTTACCAAATTTCAAAATAAGTTGAGAAAAAGTACATGTTATTACTGTCATTCAACTTGTCAGTTTATAAGTTTAAATTTTAACTTATAAATTACAAACTTATCCCTTATAAGTAAGATGACAAACAGGCCCTTAAACACACTTTTGGGAGGAGGATTTACATGAAAGGTTCTTAAATCACCCAAAAAGAGCAGGTAACTTTAATGCCAAAAAAATTATTCTTATGGAGGTTATTGGAGAACAACTTTACTTCGTAAAAGTAATTCTTTGTACAGAGCTTTTCAAAAGAGTAACATTCCTGGTAAACTTAAGTTTTAATAACTTAGTAAGTTGCTCCGTTGTTATTTTCATCAAGGATGCATCATCTTTAAATTTTGAAAGTTTTCTTTAAGACCGATTAGAATGATTTTTTGTTCATGCATGTTTTTCTAAAGATTATAGCACTTGAAATTTATTTGGTTTTTTGGAATTGTAGCTAGAATGCATTCTCTAATATCAGATACAGTTAATAGCATATGAAGGTCTTAAGGCAATGGTTTTTTTTGATAGTTTCTAACGAGAGCTGAACATTTTGTAAGTTAATATTCAAATTATTGATGTATGGCCGCTGATCACTCTATTCAATTAGTTTGGCATGTAATTGGTAATCTAACTGCTTTGAACTATTTTTCAAAAATCTAAAATTAATACAATAATAAGTGCTCAAAATGCATAGTAAATGCTCAAATAGCCAATGTATATTGTACACCAGTAGAATGCACGTATAGATATTCAAGGCACTGCACCTGAAAATTGAAAAGTTTGTCATGAAGTGCTGATGCCGCACCATCAAATGTTCGAAGGTGTGAGATCATACTCCACATGCAACTTTTTTAAAGTACATCAACACTGGGTGCAATAGTAAACTTTATTTTAAAGTTAACCTTATCATAGTAATTGGTATCACTACAAGAAAAATGAGTAAATACGACCGGTCAAAAATCAGTTGTATTTATTCAAATTCGATCGTTTTCGGTCGTATTTAGTCGACCATTTTCGGTCATATTTAGCTAAATATGACCGGTCGTTCGAATCATATTTAGTAAACCATTCGTATTTGGTATACGAGCGGCTAAATTTGACCGCTTAAATTCGACCGAAAACGGTCGAATTTGTTTTTCACCTAAAATTTGAAAATTCCTCCCAAAAAATTGTATTTTTAAAAAAATTTGCAACGTCCACCAAAAATATAAATTCGACCATATATGGTTTAAAATATTATTCTAAATTTGACCGAATACGGTCGAATTAAGGAGCACCAGTTTTATAAAAAATATCTTGCCGGAAAATGCTTCGATTCCGGTGAGTTTCAAAAAATCCGACAACCATTCTAATAACTCCGATTTACCCAAAAATGGGGTTTTTCGGTTCAATTTCACACAAAAAATCAATCTAAACCGTTTCCAAAACCTAAAACTAACATCAACAATGATGTATAATGATACAATCCATTTTTCTATCAAAATGACAACTTTTCCGGTCAAACTCGAAAAAATGTAAAACTCGATATCGAAAATCAAATCAGCTGATAAATTAACAAATCCGCATAGTCAATCCAATCAATTTATAACATAACAATACAACACATAGATCTACAAAACTGCGAATTGTGTGTGTGTTTTGGGTGTGTGAGCCCGTGTGTGTGTTCGGGTTGGGGCGAGGGTGTGCGTGTGTGTTGTATACAATCGGAGAACTATCAAGTGCATGCGTGTTTGTTGTATGCAATTGGAGAACTGCCGGTGGTGGTGTGTTGTGAGTGGAGTGCTGGGAGTGAAGAGGGAGAGGGGTAGAGAGAGAGAGAGAAAGAGAGAGAGAGAGAGAGAGAGAGAGAGAGACGGAGGGAGCAGTGTGAAGAGGGAAGCAGGGGGCGGTGGGTGGAAGACGGGGGTTTTAAAGTTAAAAAAATCTTTTTTTTTAGTTTTTTTTATAAAATATTATACCAACTGTTGGATTATAGTTTAGTGATTGAATTTGGCACGTTGGATCTAAATCACGTGGATAGCTGATGTGGGCATGCTAAATACGACCGCAATCAGTTGAATTTAGGAATGTTATTTCACTACTAGAATTATGTCAATAGACATCGGTCCTTAGACATTGGTTGCTCAGACGACCGATGTTAAAGTTATTTTAGACATCGGTTATATTAAAACTGATGTTACTGCTTATATTAGACATCAGTCGAGAAAATAATTGTTGTCTGTAATTATTTTTCAAAAATGAGAAACGTTAGTTAGACATCGGTTTTCTATATAACCGATGTCTTTGTTTTATAGACATCGGTTATATTTTACAACCGTTGTCGATGGTTAACTTAAAAAAATTAAAAAAAAACACGCGAAAACTTTCCCCCCTTTATTCCACAAATATTTCCCCCTTAACAAAAAAAAATTGTTTTCCCCTAATTCTTTTTCTTGTCTCTCTCTCTCACTCTCACTCTCTCTGCTCTCTCTCACTCTCACTCTCTCTGCTCTCTCTCTGAGCTCTCTCTGTTCTCTCTGGTTCTTTCTCCCTCTCTCTCTCTCTTCCATCTCTTTGCTTCTCTCCCTCTCTCTCTCTCTCTCTCTTCCATCTCTCTCTCTCACACACACAACATATCAGTTGATTGCAAGTATATAGGGTCTCAATTAAACCCCATATTGAAGAACACCTTCAATTAATCAAACCCCATCTACAAGAAACCCTAATTTCTGAATAAGTTTGTTTGTTCAATTAGGTTTGTTTGTTCGATTAGGTCTAATTTGTTCAATTAGGTTTGTTTGTTCAATTAGGTTTAATTTGTTCAATTAGGTTGTCTGGAGAGGCTTTTGAGGATGAGACTGGAGAGGCTTTTGAGAGAAAAGGAACTAAAGAAATCCAACAGGTCACTCAATATAAATGAGGAAGAAGGGAAATATTTTGAAGGGGATAATGGCACTGTCGAGAATTGCTTCCGCTACCAAAACCAACACCGCCCCCTCTCCGTCTCCCTTTCGTATGCCCACCAGAAAGCCATCTCTCTCCACTCGTTTATTTAGGTACTAATTATTACACACACTCTTGCCTTTTATATTGTGCTATTACATTTATTATTTACACACTGTGATGATATTTGTGTGTGTTTTGTAGTTGTCCGGTTGAAATGAGTTTGATGCAACCCTATCACACGACCACTGCTTCTGCTTTGATGACTTCTATGCTTACGCTTTCGAGAGTCGGTTACGGTTGGCTCCCCGAAGGTATTTTCTTTTTTTATCCTTTTTTGGTGAAAATAGGTTTATGTAATTTGTTTCAATTTCTGATTTTAAGGATAGCTCTTGCGTGTTTCAGCAATAGGAACTTTTTTCTGCTTTGATGACTTTTTTGATGATTCTGTATAAATGTGTATGTTTGTGTATGCTTATGTGTGGTTCCCTTTCTTTATAATTTTGAATTGGCTATTAAAAACACGAATTGTTGTATCAACTCTAGTAATTGTTGGAGGCCATGTCACTAGTTTTTTGTCCATTAAGTTTCCAGAAAGAGACTCATAACATGTTTCGTATATTGTGAAACCATTTAACTCTGATACAGTTTAAGAGCTAGTGGGGAGGGACTCGATAATGAGCATGAAAGAAAAATGAAAGTCTGGAGCCATTAGTATTTCTGGTTAGTTCATTTTTTGAGGTGTATATAATATAATTTCTTAGTATTCAAAAATCAAACTTTCACTTTGTCTTATTATTTGACAATTGTAATGATATTACATGCAGCAGTAGCTCTATCTACCAGAGCTGCTCTTCTGCAAGGAATGAGCCCAAAATTTTCGTGGTTTATCAACAAGCCATAGCCACTTTAGTCATTGACAACTACTGGCTCATAGTTTGTTTACTGCTCTTTGGAAGTAATTGTTGCTGGTCACTATGACTAATTTTGCAGGTACTTAATCATAATACGGGTTATATATACTATTCTAGTAGGAATTGCTAAACTTACAGTAGGATAATTAAAATGGCTACTATTAGATTGTGAATAATGAGTGAGGTTCTCTTATTATTCAGGGATTTGTCATTCAATAATTTCAGTGGTCTTGTACCTATGTTTTCAGCAAGAACATTCAAGTATGCATGTTGATCCTTATATAGTTTAAATTGTTCACAGAAGATAGGGGTAAAATTAGTGTAGTCTTCTATTTATTCATCAGTTTGCTAAAGTGTGTTTGATTTTTTTTTGCTTTCACATAATTTTCCTTTCTATAGTTTTCTGGGGAACACTTTGATTTGTGGAAGCCATGTCCATGAAGGTTGCTCTGGATCAGTCACTCCTATTCCTCTTTCATTTTCCCTAAATTCTTCCTCCGGTATCAATTCTGAACTTTTTTAATCTTCGTATAAGAATGGCCTAACATCAAACTACATATAAGAAATTGGCAGGTATTGAGATCTGAGTAAGTACTCAGATTGATTGCTACCAGAGAAAAAGCAAGGATGAATATTTGATGGTACATTAGATTTCCTTTTCCTAGAATACCACCAATATGCTCATGATGTATACAAATACTTATGGGATATTATAATTTTCTGAGTTTGGAAACCTACTCAGTCTCTGGCAGATTGGTAGTTATATAAACTTGGAAAGTAAACAAAATTAAAATGCTTGAATGTGTCATGGATTTTAACTTGTAAATCATGCGTTTCAACTAAATTACGAATTTTGCCGGTAAATTATATAAGTAATCTGGAGTAGACGGTGTAAAGGCAGGCAGGTTCGAAAGTAAATCATTTGTTACTTTACCATTGTTAGAAATTGGATATATACCTAAATAATATGGTAGTAATAATTTTATAGGTCTGCTGGCATAGAATCATATGCAAACCCAGTGGCTCTTCTCAAGAAGAAGGAAGCCCCTGCCAAATCCGCAGAAAATACCTCAACTGGTAAGGGAAAGCAAGTAATGTGAATTGGCTGATCCATTCTCCTCTTATTTAAATAATATATTTTCTTTGATTTTGAAGTTCTATAAATGTAGCCATGCAAGCAAATATGTTCTTAGGTTTTATCTTTACATGACATATGTTAATTGTTGAGACTTGGGATTGTGAAAGCTTGGGGTTTTTTAACGTTGCTGGTTAACATTAAGAAATCAGGTTTATGCTTAAAAGTTAAAACTTTGAGCAAAGTTTTTTGGTCATGTTAATCTGTATAAAGAATATCTATATTTATTTTGTGAGGATGCGTGAACCAATTGTGTCTACTAAATAAACAAGTTTGCCTTAGAAAATAAACTACCATGCTGGATTGAGCAGAGTGTATTGTATATTTGCTGATTTTGAACCTTGTAACAGTCTCTTAGTGACCTGAACCCACATCTTGAGCCAACTGAAGATGTGCAGGTTTCTGTAATAAACTACTACTGATATTGCATTCAGAGTTTAATTCTCAAATAAACATACTAGTTTAATAATCTCAGATACATAATATATATTGACAAGGGTTACACTCCAGTAAGAACTAAAGTATTGGTAGAACAAAATTTGCAGAACCACTATCAAGACCAAGCGGACAATTCAGTTTGTTGACTAGTGCCCAACTGGATTCAAGTGTGGAATCAACTATCAGCCCCCTACTGTTGTTCATGGCGGAGACCTTGCCAAGGTTCAGATAGCTGTCTGCATGATTTCAAACTCCACCAGTGTGGCTGAGTTGTTCTCCCGCATTGACCACAAGTTTGATATCATGCATAATATTGGCAATTTTCTAATACTTCATGTTCTATAACCATTTAATTATAACTTTAGTATCAGCTCACCATTTGTGTACTTCAGGGCATTACTACTCTTTCCTTCGTTATGCTCTAAACACCTGGTACAAGTTTGATGACCCAAGGGTGAGCACATGTCCTCCATTTGTTTAGTGTCACCTACCTTATTAACTGATACATACTAATTGATTTTCTCATCACTGTTTTAGTTTATGCATCAGATATCTTTTAAAGGATTGGAAAAGTTTTAGGCAAGACAAATATCTTTTTATTGATTGGAAGCATGCTAAAGAAAATTGGAGCCCGCGTGAAAGGCGATGACTTGAGTACTAGAAATAGAAATATGGTTGATTTTACACATTAGTTGTACTTTGTTTAAAATGATAAACATTTTTGATATTAGTTGTACACATTGAGAATTTGTTGATCTTGAATTCAATTAGTAATAATATATATGTATTGGTTGAGTTTTGAGAATTAAGTTTTTTCAATATTGTGGTTAATACATTATCTATATTCGATGTTAATAAAGGGATATTAGCACATATAAACAAGGCAATAACATCAATTCAAAAATAAACACCTGATGTCTATTTATCATATTAACATCGGTTATTTAAAAAACAATTGATGTCTATTGTTCAAATTGACATCGGTTATTTATGAAACAATTGATATCTATTGTTCAAATTAACATCGATTCTTTAAATACAACTGATGTCTAATAGGTTATAGACATCGGGTTTTTATTTGTAATCGATGTTATTTTATAAATATTGCTTGTGTGTTATAGTTTTAAATAGGCCTAATCGTCCTAATATTATATTTCTGAACTTGACATTACACAATTATATAACATCAATATGAATTAGACATCAGAAATTTTCCAGAAATGATGTGTAATATTACATAGACATCGGTTAAAACCGATGTCTATGAGAAAATACATTTAACATCATTCGTGAAGACATCATACAATTTTTACATAGACATCGGTTTTTTAAGAGATATCTAAGGTCTTTTTTCTAGTAGTGTTTTATAAATTCATATATTACATAATTTTTGTTAAAAAATTAAAAAATTCGGATAATTTCTATAAAATTATATTGTAATTTGTTAATCTTTTTCTTAAAATATTAAAACTTTTATAAATTATTTTAACAACTCACTATTTTAATAAAAATTTGAAATTGTGATTTTGATCAATTTTATGATAAATTCCATTAACGAGAGTGTGCGGTGAAATTTAGAATAATGTTTAATTATACTTTATTTGTTAAAATAATCGAGATCTAATGATTAAAATACATTTACTTTTTTCTAAAAATTTTATCATACCATTAAAATATATAAATATTGACATTTGTAAGGTTGGATCATCTACAAACATTTTTTAAAAAATCAAAACATCGTTATGAGACTAAATACTAATAAAAAGTATTGGTCAACTACTATTAAAATAGCAAACCAAATACATTAATTTTTTTCTAAAATTTTTATCATATCACTAAAATATATAAATATTGACATTTGTAAGGTTGGATCATTCATAAACATTTTTTAAAATATCAAAACATCGTAATGGGATTAAACACTAATAAGAAGTACTAGTCAACTACTACTTGACTGTTAAAATAACAAACCAAATAAATTTATTTTTTTCTAAATTTTTTATCATATCACTAAATTATATAAATATTGACATCTGTAAGGTTGGATCATTCATAAACATTTTTTAAATAATCGAAAGTCGAAACATCAGTATGGGACTAAACACAATAAGAAGTTCAAGTCAAGCTACTGGTTTACTGTTAAAATATCAAACCAAATACATTTATTTTTTTCTAAAATTTTTATAATATTAATGAAATATATAAATATTGACATCTGTAAGCTTGGATCATTCAGAAACATTTTTAAAAAAATTGAAACATCGATATTGGACTAACACTAGTAAGAAGTAATTGTCAAAGTACTAGTTGACTATTAAAATATCAAACCAAATACATATATTTTTTCTAAAATTTTTATTATATTACTAAATATATAAATATTAAAATCTATAAGGTTGGATCATTCACAAACATTTTTTTAAAAATCGAAACGTCGATATTGGACTGACACTAATAAGAAGTACAGGTCAAACTAATAGTTGACTGTTATAATATCAAACCAAATACATTTATTTTTTCTAAAATTTTTATTGTATCACTAAAATATATAAATATTGATATATTTAAGGTTGAATCATTCATAAACATTTTTTTAATAATCAAAATATCGATTTTTTTATCGTAGATAACCCGTAGTCGCTACCTTTGGGTGCGCACCGGGTAAACCCTACGGGCTCACGCAATAGCCTGCAAACCACGTGATCCAAGGTAAACCGCATTTAAGCGACATGCTCTGATTCAGGAGGCATAATCATAAATTCTCTTCCTGTGAGATTCGAACGTGTGAGCAAAAGGATAGTTATTCCCTCTTTAACCAACTGAGTCAACCCTTAAGGGCCGAAATATCGTAACATTAGTAAGAAGCACTAGTCAAAGTACTATTTGACTGTTAAAATAAAAAATTAAATAAATTTATTTTTTTTAAAAAAAAATTATCATATCCGTAAAAATATATAGATATTGACATCTATAAGGGTGGATCATTCATAAACATTTTTTTAATAATCGAAACATCGATATTGGACTGACACTAATAAGAAGTATTTGTCAAACTACTAGTTAACTGTTAAAATATCAAATCAAATATATTTATTTTTTTCTAAAATTTTTATTGTATCACTAAAAAATATAAATATTGACATTTGTAAGGTTGGTTTATTTATAAATATTTTTAAAAAAATTGAAACATCGATATTGGACTAACACTAGTAATAAGTATTGGTCAAAGTACTATTTTACTGTTAAAATAATAAACTAAATACATTTATTTTTTTCTAAAAATTTTATCATAACAGTAAAATATGTAGATATTGACATCTGTAAGGTCGGATCATTCATAAACATGTTTTAAATAATCAAAATATCGGTATAGGACTAAAAATAGTAAGAAATACTCGTCATACTACTAGTGGACTTTTAAAATATCAAACTAAATACATTTATTATTTTATAATTTTTTTATAATATCAGTGAAATATATATAAATATTGACATCTATAAGCTTGGATTATTCATAAATATTTTTTTAAAAATCGAAACATCGATATTGGACTAACACTAATAAGAAATAATGCTCAAAGTATTATTTGACTGTTAAAATAGTAATATAAATACATTTATTTTTTCTTAAATTTTTTTATCATATCACTAAAATATATAGATTTTAATATTTGTTTCCGAAACAGCTCGGTTTACGAACAACTCCAATGAAATCTGTGTGCACTCATTTGGATCCAACGGTTGGAGTATAAAATTACCAAATTACTCAATTAATTTTTTTTAAAAAATTCTGAAAATATTAAATATAACTGAATGCAGTTATAATTGAAAAATACAACTATTTTTTTAAAAATTATAATTTTCAGAAAGACGGGAAAATTCCTCTCACTTTTGCGGCTAATTTTTTAAAAAGCCTGAAATATTCCCACCATTTCAAAATATCAAATTCGACCGAAATCGGTTGAATTTAGAATTGGCAAAAAAATTGATTGGCGTTAAAGTCCCCCCCATTTTTTTGGTAAGGCTAAATTCGTCCGGATGCTGTTCAATTTAGGATTACGGCTAAATTCAACCGCATAAGGTCGAATTTGTTGTTAAATTCGACTGCCTAAATACGATAGTATATAAATACGACCACATGCGGTTGAATTTAGCCGTGTCTTTTAAATTCAACTGAAAACTGTTGAATTTGATGTCAGTTGAATTTGTGCAGTTATATTTAGCCTTATTTTCTTATACTGTATCTTTTAACAATCCTAACTTAAATTTAATCGTCTCAAGCGGTTGATAAGAGTTTCTTGATAGTGTCGTGTTGTAGGGAAGGAATGGGGATAGGCAAGGCAACACAAACATATCGAAATTAGATTTTTTTGTATTAAAATGTAAATCGAGTATAGTTTATAGATTTGGAAATTTGTCTTCGCATTAATTGATATTTGTGTTTCGATGAATTGCTTGTTGCATTTTAAATTGTTCTTTTTATTTGGTGCTTCTATTGTCATAGATGTATATGCATTTAAAGATTGATGAATACCGTAGGAAGGGGATCTTATATCATAAAAGCAAAGCCTGACTTGTTTTTTAAAATGTGAGCCTAACAAGACTGGCGAGTAGAATCTGCTGATTGAACTTACAATTCATGCTGATATTTTATAATTAAATAGTTATTTTTTCTAATTAATATTATTAATTTTCATATTAATTTTAAATGTCATCATAAATAAAAATTAGTATATCCTATAAAAATACAACCATAAAACTATATTTAATATGTTACAAAATTATAAATTATTATTCAAGTATTAAAAAGTTAATTGAAGTAACTTTATTCTTTATCTATTGTAAAACTAAACTCATAATTTATATATATATATATATGTTTATGTATATTTAATTTTTTAAATTTACATTTAAATAATATATATATGATATTATACTAAAAATCGTTAGCCAAAAATTAATAACGGATGTTTTAATGTAGATTGATTTTACTTACCATGAAGAAATTATCTACAATGTACTTTTTAGACATATTTATGTAGTCCCATAATTTACATGAATGAAAGTTGGATTTTAGATTATTTTTTTTTTGGAAATTTAAACGATTATCTAATTTTTAATATGAAATGATTTGTTATAAGAATAATTAAATTTTGACTATTACAATAAATGTTTTTAAAATTAATAATTACTTGAGATTAAATAAAAAATTGATTAGAGTATGATATAAATTCAATTTTCAATTAATCATAAATATTATAACTTTTCTTATGTTTTTTAAGATTATATAATTATTTTGTAGCATATGTGTAACATAAGATTTGGAAAAAAAATACATCTTTCCTTGAATATAAAGTAAATTTTATCGACAGACGAATATAAATAAAAACAACAACATTGATTTAAAAATACATATTTGAACAAATATATTTAAACTCAGCCAATAACTTAATATTTGTCTCTTTTAACAGTTATAATATTATCGTATTATATAACTTTTCAAAACATATCGTACTTTCTGAGAGGAAATATATTAAACATAAAGAATAATAAATTTAAACAAAATAGTGTTGTATGTAAATTATAATTCCCACGTGTGAATTTAGAGAAATATTGCTATATTACTAATATTCAAAAGTCTTCATTTATTTGTTTCAAAATATTATATACATTTTTTCTAAAATTAAAGTCATCCACAAAAAAAAGTAATTTTACATTTTTTCTGATATCCTTATATTTTTTCGTAGAATTAGAATAAAGCAAGAGTTCCTACAGAATTTCCGATCATGAAAATTAACTAATGACATGTATACTATAATTACAAAAATATAAATAGTAATTATTTTATATTTTTCAAATTTCACAAATTTCAATCATATTTTTGCTCAAGTCCACTAATATATTTGTTAATTCTAGACATTACTTATCTAATTTTTAAATATTTAGCAAGTTGAAATTTTATTTTATTAAATAACATTATACCCCTTTACGGGCTACATTACTAGTGTTAAATAATACATACATGTGTAGCCGTTTGATCTTCCAAAATTGTTTGAAAAAAATTGGTTTTCCTAGACGGTTAGACGGCGAGACACGTAGACCTTGATATGGCCGACTATTCACGGTAACAAAAGTAACAAGAAATCTCGTAACTCTGTCATAGTTGAAACCTGAAATAAAGAGATTAAGAATACAATACTAACTGTCATAGTTGAAACCTGAAATAAAGAGATTTAAAATACAATACTAAATTATGGCAATATCGTCCGGCCTCAATTCTTCTTTTTCAATGAATAATGTCGTGTGAACAGGAAGAACAAGTGAACCAACAACAGTTATGTGGTATAGATATGTTGGATTGTCGTATTTGTTTCGAAGCTTTGACCATTCCTGCTTACCAGGTTTGTATTGTTTGTCTCGTTATTATAACTAAATTTTTATTTTTCTTTTTTGTAAATAAATTTAATAATGGAATAATAATGAAATATTTCAACTTCCGACAAAATATAAATTTCGTCGTAAAGTATACACGACTTTGTTCTCAGAGTTGACTGATTGCCACATTTGACCGTAAGTTTAATAATAAAATAATAAACTTACGACGGATTATTATTTTCGTCGTAAGTTTATTTTCGTCATAAAAACTTACGACGAAATCAAATTTTCATCGTAAGTAAGGCGCGCATTTTTTTCCGTCGTATGTTAACCGTCGTAAATGGTCAGTTTTGTTGTAGTGGAAGCTGAAATTATTCTGTTTTGATTTGAAATCTAAAAATAGTGAAAGTTAGATCAATCCTATATATTTAATATTTCTATTTATAAAACTTCAAAAAATGAGCACTTTTGCCTCTAAAAATTAACCAGTTTTAGGCCTAAAATGAGTGTCCAACTCTAGGTGTACACGATCAAGCGTTGATTGTACTCGAGGCAAAATGAACATTTCGGGTAACAAAGAACATAACTAATTTATTTAATATTTGAATCAAATTCAAATATATCAAGGCCTTTCTTTAGAATTGTTGGCACGATTTGTCAAGTCCAAGCCTTCTATTGAAATTCTTAACTAAAGAATTGCCAGTATCAGGAGCTAAAATGACTATTTGGTGCTGCTTCTTCCTCTTGGAAAGAATGATAAAATACAAAATTTTAAATCAACAATAACAAGAATACTGGTTAATTTTACCCATTTGGTTACCCTTTTGTTGAATGCGTAGTCAATCATCCTCTCACTCCTATTTTTCTTTTTATTCTCATATCACTTCTGACCAGCAGATCTCACCCATCTTTCGATTTACAGTATTAACATACGATTTCATGGTGTATGTGGGTTGTGAGTCAAAAATTATAACCTACACAAAGAAGAGGCAGGGGCGGAGCTATATTGAGCCAGCACCAGCTTTAGCCCTCCCTGAAAATTTAGACTATGTAATATTTGCGTTGTTAAGTGCCAAAAAAGTGGTGTTGGTCTAGTGGTTATGATATAGGAATCACATTTCAATAAATAAAATTTTTATCTTCCAAAATATTATTTGTTAAATTTTTTTCAATTTTTTAATAGCTCGCCCCCCCTAAATTTTAGTCCTGGCTCCGCCACTGAGAAGAGGAAGAGATTATGTGAAGTAAATGTATGTATATCTGTACTAAGAATTGCAAGATACCCTAGAAGTACATGTGTATTACATTAGATACCCAACTGAAAAATGTGTGTTTTGATTTGAACACTCCTTTGATATATGCGTATTAAGATGATACCCTTTTACTACATGCGTATTTTATAAATTTGAATACCCAGATCCCATATACGTAATTCATCCAGTATTTTTCGCCTTACTACTCTCCTTAGTAATCGTTATTTTTGTTATTCCTGTTTAAAAATTGATAAAAAAAACCTTCATCCTTCCTCTTCCTCGTGCTATCTTCCCCTTCCACGTCCTTGGCCCCAACCTCGTTCGCAGCCTTAGACTTGCTCGCTTCTTCTTCGGCTTCTTCTTCTTCCTCCATGTATGGAATATTTAATAAATAATTACATAAATCGTCATCTTCAACATACGTGAATCTGAAGGCACTTCAGTCCACATATTACGCCTACATATTGGGGTACAAATTTCTTGCGTTTGGAATTCTCCTCCTCGGGTCAAGAATCCTCCACATGTTCCAAAATCTCCTTCAAGGGTTTCATTATTAATGCTCCCACTTACTCGAATTTGAACTTGTGCTCTTGTTTCTTTCACGAATGGTATATTTAAATCATCATTTTAAATAAGTGTAGTCATGTAAAATTGATCTGATGATAACGATCAATGATCATCTGCAGGGATGGAACCAAAAAAATCGGAGGGGAGAAAATCCAATTTTTTAAGATGAAAATGAATGTGACATGCTAGATTTTTAAGAACAGTATTATGTGTTTGTGTATGAAAATATATGAGATTTATGAACATATTTGAGGGGGCCATAAAAAATTATTAATTTATGCGAGATACCAAATACATCATATAAACAAATTCCATACATAAAATTCAAAGAATATAAGCTATTGGGGGAGGTTTTCGGATGACCATGGCCCCTCATCCCCCCCCCCACTTAAATCCGTCCCTGGTCATCGAATGATCTCGCCATTCTCCGGTTGCAAATATCTTACTTTCTTCATTTTTTTCCTTTTGCAACAGCAAGGTTATGTGGGTGTGAGCAATATTACACAAGATTTAATAGTTAATAGATTATTATATTCATTTTAGCCCTCTTGTTTAGGGACTTAGGCCCCGTTTGATACTGCTGTTGCAAACAGCTACAACAGCTTTTCTATCAGAAAGGTGTTTGGTAAATTATAAAGGTGTTTGGTAAATTCTAAAAGTTGCCGTCAGGAGAATCGCTTTTGGTCTAAAATCTGCTGTTAGCAAAAGTATGTCCTGACGTGCTTTTGAGAAAAGTTGTTTTCAGCTTTTGTATGAAGTAACTATTAGTTTCACAGTCAGACATTCTCAAAAATATTATTTTTATATATTATATATCAAAATATGTATAAATTAAAAAAAAATTACCAAACATTCATCTAATTTTCCTGACAGCACTTTTTCCACCAGCACTTTTTCTCACAGCACAGCACAACAGTTTTCAACAGTACTCCCAAACGGAGCCTTGGTCCATTGGGATTTTACTTCCTTTATTTAAATGTGATATTAGGTGATTATATTTTTACTTTGATGTTCAATTTGCATTTATGGTTGAGATCAAAGACTCCCCCTTGGCAAAAATATGGGATAGTGATCTTCTCGCAAAAATATGGGACAGTGATCTTCTCACAGGTAATTACTTGTATGGACATATATTTAACTGTATGGATCTATCCATTAAAATTTTTGGCTTTTTATAATGATGATACATTGAAAAGGAATCCAATTTCCACCAATGGGGCGAAACAAGTGATTTTAATTGTTTCGAGAACCTCTCGCAAACATTTCTCATATTACATTAATTAATGAACTTTTAACAAGGTTAAACATAAGATATATAATATATAGTAGTAATTTAATGCTTAGACACCGCATTGCTTATGTAAGAAACAATTCAACGGAAGGAATAGTAAGTTTCTTTAGGCTCTTTTTTGTTATTCGAAGTATTTCTAGGCTTTTACATATCACTAACATAATTTTCACCGAAGATAAAAATATTAAGGTCGTTAAGAACACAAGCCGGAGACTATAAAATGGCAATCCAGATTCTTTTATGATTTGTACTTTAAAAAGCCAGATAGTAGCATGATCTTTTTGGTTAGGTCCCTGAACGGTTAACATGTTTAGTTGCAAAAAGTTGGCTGAGATTTCTCTACTTGCTTACCACTAACCGACTAGTTTTTGACTTGATTATTATGGCTCCAAATTATTTCTTATGAGTCTGGGTACTTTTTTGTGAACTTATTTATTCTGGAGATAACTTCCTAGAGTAATTTTGCTATATTTTGTTGCTTCCTATGTTATATAAAAACCTTTTAAGCTTGTTATACATTGGTTACCTGACTACTTTCTCTGTATAATGTTAGTAAAATTTAAAAGCGTTAAGAACTTACTATTACTTATAATTTTCTAAGCTTCATTTTTGCATAGTTTACTAAATGAAATTTGTGGTGTTTAATAATTGCATTACAACTACATCTTACGTTTTTAGCTTGTTCAAATACATTATAGTGCGTCAAGGGGCACATTTCTTGTTCTATTTGCCGCACCAATCATAAAAACAAATGCCCTACTTATTGTTTTCCGATTGATTATATTCGTACCCATGGATTGGAGGAGGTTCTTGATGTTAGCAATCTAGTACGATATAGACATTATTATATATATTGAATATATAACTAATTCACAAGAACACTGCTAATTCTTAAATCACATAAGGATATATGAATTAAATTAGGAGAAGGGTTTGAGAAAATAAACAGAGATTGGATTTAATCTCGAGTCCATAAAACTGTCTCCTAAAAGCAGTTTTGCCCCGCACTATCCGTGTTTAGCGACCTGCTTCCCAGGATAAAACAAGATACTAGTATAATTGATTATTGAAAATACTTTCAGTGAACTTGAACTGAGCCCGAGAACTATCACCAAAATAATGGGAAAAATTAAGACTGAAGAGACCAAGAATTAAAGAGACGACTCTTATTTTCTCGACTTGATAAAACTAGTACCCTAAGACTCTATATATAAAGAGAGTTTTGAAAGGACTTATTTTTCTATTCGATGTGGTACATAGTATTAATATTAAAAACCAAGGAATAGGTCTGTGCTACTTTTGATGTGGTACAAAACCCACTTTTCACATTAAAAGGTTACACTTTGGAACATCAGTTCTCATTCAACTTTTACTCATTTTGAGCGTGTAAATATACGTTGGAATCCTCCCGAAGAGAAGAATACGTTCCAAAAAATACACACCACTAACACATAATGTGTCTCACTCATATAGAGTCTCAAAATGATTCACAACTTAGTCTAAAATACTATGTTTATCCAACAATCCCCCACAAATGATATTGATGGTCTAGTAGCATACATCACATAGACAGACGTACGCGGAGCTTGACTTGGTGATAGTTCCGACGGTCAGATATAACATACGATAGGTAGAGAACGCTCCTTGAACCTTTGCTCGAATAAGTATATCGACTTTACTGGTAGACAGTATGACACGATGTCCTTGAACTGTTCGACCGTTTGTGGAAACGATGATATACTTATCACTACATCTTTCCTGACTCATTTAGTTCTCATGATTATGTCCATTTTGGCCCTGGAACATCGTCATGGTTCTGTTAGAGTTTCTAAAGAATTGTGCCTCGCAATTCTCCTTTAAAGCGGCCCCACTTCTTTCTCATATAGGTGATCTTTATCTTATAGAGTAACCCGTGTTTACTCAACCGAATTCCATATATTCAAACTTAAAATCCATACATTCGTCAAAGATCATTAAAAGCATAAAGTTTAACCTCGTATCTTCCGGGTCTCACTATTTCATCATCACATAAATAGGCCAGGGGTTACCCCCACAGTGATTTGGTCATCATGATTTAGTTGTCCCATTGAACCAAGTTCTTGGGATCTCTAGTCAGAAAGGTTGGGTGTCCACCATGACGCCGTTAAGCAATAGGCAAGGCCCATTCCTCTCGATAATTTTACAACTATCTCTCGGTCTAACTAGATTCCTTGGCTTAAACAGATTCGCTCAGTTTAACCATTTGGTTATTGGATCCAAACATTATCATTTGACTTTACATAGTCAATTCTTATAATTCTCGTTGAGAATAATTGTTTAATGATATTATGTCCTCATCATAGATGTGAGACATACCATTGCATAAACAACAATGTGATCCCCCAATTTGCAGATTGATTACACAATATATGCATATTGAAGACACGTTTTCCTTGTCATTTAGAAATATCCTTCCAAAGTGGTTATTCAACCTTTTAATTGTATTTATTTTATGCACCAGACTCATATTTCATCATTAATCGAGCTAAGTTTAAGATTTCCATGACGCGACTGTTAAGTGTGAAATGTATTCTCGAATGACTTTTAAGTTCTTAAAGTCAAATATCTAATTTACATACTATATTCACATAGTACAATTAGATATCTTTCATATTGGAGTCCAAGCTCACGAACACATATCATACACCTTAAATCTCATTGCAATCACTTCCAAGTGACCAATTTTCATTGTACTCGTGCATATACCCAGTTTACCAACTGTGTAGCCTATGTCTGATTTTGTAAAATTTTAAAAAGTACAATAAACTTGTAATCCTTTTTGAGAGATCCTTGTTCATCTATGCTAGGATAAATATAAATCCATTCTAGCTATCGCAATGTTAGCTTCATTGATCTCTTCAAGATTCACAACACCAACATGTGACATGTATCATCTAAGACTTTTAAAGTCACGAAGACTGTAATCTTCAAATCAAAACTTTTCAATCTCATTAAGATTTTCAGAGATGATCCTCTTGTAATTACTTCTCGTAATAATCAGATCACTTACATGCAATCAATTATGACTTGCATAACATGTATGAATAACACATGCGTAATTGTCAATTCTCTAATTTTGAATCAGTTTGACATCTCATATTGACATATTTCACATTTATGAAATAACTTTACTAGTTATTACTCAAGGCTTCCACTTGTTATTGATATTACCAGTTTTTAGCGTCCCAAAAACAAGCAATTTCACTTTACATCATTACTGAGTTTAAGCGTGCTTAAATCGGCAATCCTCATTCATCTAGTTACCAATTTGAGCATCCTCAAAATTGAAACCATACTATTTATTTTGAATCCATCGCTTATCATAGCAATATCAAAATTTAATATGTCATTATTTCGTGTCTATGTTATTTCACTCAACAAGATCACCGAAAATACAGACTTTCTATTCTTGCTTTATCTAGAATAACCCTCAGATTCACGTAAATAGATATTGCTCCAAATATCTACTTAAAAAGACCATCTCAACGTTCATTGATGCACTTTAAATTTCACAATACGATAATTTTAGTATCATCTTAATGAACCTTATTCTCAAACTCGAGAATATTTCATAAAGTATATAAGGTCGTCACTTTTGACTATAATGTTTTATTATCAGTCTAACCTTTTACTTCCTTTCGGCCCACATATATTTTCCCAATTTGTAAATTCATTTAGGTCCTAATGCTTCTATCTCGTAAGAAGATCCATATATTTTTTAAAAAAAAGATTTTGTCAAACAGAACCACTCTCTCTATTTCTTAACATCCTTTCCCCCATAAAGGACATAGAGAGAACATATACAATCCATTTTCTAGTATACGTGCTAGAAAATCTTGATTTATTGACTTCTCAATAATAGACAACTTTTATCTTGATATATTCACTTATCAAGGAATTATACAAGAAGCGCATTGCTTCTATTAAATTTACAGGTTTACCTTCAAGCAAATTATCAAGACATTCGGGACTAACAATTACCCAAGACTTTTTCTCTTTACAGGTTCATCCTCACATTCATCCAATACCTCGTAAGTTCATTTAGATGACTTTTAAATACAGATCTACTAGGAACTAATAACTTATCGCATAGGCTTTCCTAAACTCTGTAATAGTATTCTTACGAATCTCAAAAATTATATTCATATATCAGATATTATTAGACTCAACCATGGTCTATGTATCCATCCAAAATATCTCAATTGATTTTGGATCTCATGCTACCAACAGAGGTATTGGTATCAAGTTTCGAGATACCCCCACATTTCAATTATTTTCAAGAATGTTTCATTACATTCCACTATTCATAAAAAATTCAATAATTTTCTATTCTAGATTCCCCCACAATTTTAATATATCACAGAATGTCAGAAAACATTCCAAAACTAATAGGAAATTTAATTATTTCCTTATGTGGTCTCATGTTTAAGGACCGATTAGCCCTTCTTAACTAATATCCTCAAATTTAGTGATAGTCTGAGTTGATCACAATCATTTTGCATCTACTCCATTTATTTAATTCGAGTAAGGTGCAACAACCTCATGAATATTCACGTTGCAAACAGAATTCACTCGGTGATTATTCATTATTAAATTTATTCACTACCATCTTAATTATCTGTATTAAGTTGGTTTTACCCTTGAGCTTATAGAGCACATATCTCTCTATTTAGCTTCAATATTGACTCGATTATGAGTACGGGGGACAAATGTTTTACTATCAAACCAAAAGGCAAACACATATCGTGGCATTACCTCTCATCTGAGTAGGTTTTATGTCATTCATTAAAACCTATAAGATTTTAATATCATGTTTAAAGAACTTCCCATAGTTTTTTATCATTAGAAATTTATTTACTGAATTTCTCTAAAAATTTACATAGTTCACACGAACCTACATTTCTGGCTCACCTAGTGGTACAACCAGAAAAGGCCCACGAAAGAACATAAATTTTTAATATAAACCCACATTCATTGATCCTTGATCAACTGATGCATTAGGGTTAACAACTTTTCGGATTCTCTCCGAAGTTCAGCATAAATAGTTGATATCAATATTCATCATATTAAGTATCACATGGATCACTATAATAGGCTCGTGTGTCACTGCCCCAGCAGACTAACACCAACACGTGAAATTACTATTTATCTGGAGGAAAAATTCAACCAAAAATATATAATTTTTGTGCCGACCCATAACCTGTACTCTAGGCCCATTAGGTTTTTTGATGTGGAGAATCCCGAGCAATTATAAATCTGGTTCACTTCCGCTGCACAACTCGTCACATTGTTTAACAACATATATATTACTTCATAATATCCAGTGCAGCATAAGTGAGAATACTAGAACAAATTTTTCCAGTCAAATTATTGTTAACTAACGAGACACGTTATATAATAAACCAACGTATGCCTCTTTTAATAGCTTTCCAAAGTCTCCATATAGACTACAAACATTTTTTTAACAAATAAATCTATTAAAATAAGATGTTTAGAACTACATAGTTTGCATCACTTTTTTATCACAAACATATGCTTGTGATCTATTTTCTCCAATTAAATAGATATGCAATAAGGCCTCTATTTATCCAGTATTTCAAGTTTGTGATATAACTTCATTATTAAAGATTAAACAATAATAATTGATGTTTTGTCATCACTCAACAAAGATTAAAAATTAATCACCAAATAATCAAGTTTCATCATGAAGGGTCACATTTATGTGGCCATATCATTTAATTGCATAGCAATATCATATTTTGAACTTACAGACACGCATGGAAACTATAGCATATACGATTCTTGTATCAGTATACTAATAATTTCGAAATCAATTCAGAATTAAGAAACTCTAGCTTATATACATTATCAATCACCATGCTAATTAAACAAAATATAATAAGCTATCCATTAATAGCGGAAACATGGACAAATTATAAATTTATGTTTAATCTACAAATTTATAATGATTAACCCGAGAAACAGAAATCACCAAATATGTCCACTTGAATATAAGTTGATCATAAATCAATAACCAGTAAAGCATCAATACGCTTGTAAGAAAACCAATTATCCAACAACTTTGTGCTTACTTTTGCCTCGTACCTGTTATGCTTAAACAAAGCACCACTTAAAATCAAATTTATATTAATTTTAAACACATGGCAGCAAGTGATCAAAGAAATTAGCGCACTAAATTTAATTTAATTAATGAGGCAAATAATGACCACTCATATACCCATAAATAAATCCAATTTAAACAATCAAATTGATTTTTACGACTACTCACAAGAAAGTATGAAAAATTGAAGAAAACTGCTTTAAGATTGTTAGCAATCTTGTACGGTATAGACATTATTATATATATTGAATATATAACTAATTCAGTTTCACCCCGCACCATCCGTATTTAACGGTCTGCTTCCCAGGATAAAACGAGATACTAGTATAATCGATAAATTGAAAATACTCTCAGCGAACTTGAACTGAGCCCGAGAACTATCACCGGAATATTGGGAAAAATTAAGACTGAAGAGACCGAGAATTAAAGAGACGACTCTTATTTTCTCGACTTGATAAAACTAGTGCCCTAAGACTCTATATATAAAGAGAGTTTTAAAAGGACTTATTTTTCTATTCGATGTGGTCCATGGTATTTATAAGAAAAACCAAGGAATAATTTTGTGCTATTCTCGATCTGGTACAAAACCCATTTTTCACTTTAAAAGGTCATACTTTGGAACATATGTTCTCATTCACCTTTTACTCATTTTGAGCGTGTAAATATGCGTTAGAATCCCCTCGAAGAGGAGAATACATTCCAATAAATACACAACACTAACACATAATATGTCTCACTCATATAGAGTCTCAAAATGATTCACAACTTAATCTAAAATTCTAAGTTTGTCCAATACTTGAAGCAGTTAAAATCACTTTTCTGAATAACAAGTATAGATGCAAAGAAAAAGTGACATTTAGCATGAAACGTAAGCATATGGGATCTTGCACCTATGAAGCTTGTTATTGTCCTCTTCATGGTTGTGGTTTTGATGGTTCCTACAAGGATTTATATATGCACTTTTCCAGCAAGCACCCAGCATCAGCCACACGCTTCACGTTTGACTCTTCTTTTTCTGTTCATGTAAGTGGAAATACGGAGTACAAATTCCTTCAAGAGAATAACCACACACTTTTCATCCTTAATTACAGTGTTCAGGAAATTGGAATGGTTGCTAATATAATCTGTATGGTCCCGAGCTGTTTACAAAATGAGTATTCATATGAAGTAAAAGCACGTAACCAAGACACCTCCTCCAAATTTATTACTCCATTGGTACCGAGACTTCCAAAATGGAAGGAGGACCTTCCTGAGAGAGCCGGTCTTGTGCTCCAAAATGTTTTCTTTGGTTCTTCATGGGATCGTAAAATTCAGGTTTGCATCCGTAGAAAAGGTGAAAATTGACTTGAAAAGCAGTTCAGCCAGTTCCCAAGTCATTATGATGGTGTGTACGCCATGACTTCCATATTCAAGGTTTATACAGAGGACAGGAACCTCTAGATAGTTATTGCATTTTTTATTTTCAACCCCTTCACTAGAATTTTAAGATAATCATTTGTTAGTCAAAAGGATTTATATCTTTAGTTTTGCAAACTATATATGTTTCATGTTTGTGGTATCATATATTATTTGGGATGTCTCTTTTGTTGATTTTAGCTAATCGTCAAAGATTGTCTTCTTTTTAATACATCAAATGCCTATAAGAATGGTTTTTTATAAATCTAATTTGTCAAAGAATGAAAAGGTTGAAATATGTTTTTTGACATTGTTTCTTGTTACATTTGTGATACCATACCGGGTTGTCAATAAATTGGATCATCCATGATTGATATCCTGATCCATTTATTTTACCGGATATGCGAATCGGATTACTACCAGATTTTTAGAATACGATTCATATACTGATCAGTTAGGATTACGGATTTTTGGATCGGAGTTTCGATCCTTTTATACTTAAAAAAGTTAGGAATTTTGCTTATAAAAATTTCACTTTGTAGGTTATACTATGGAGATGCAACCTGATGATTCTAATAACTCCAAAAAATATTGCGATTAAAGCTATGATGGAGACTTAAGTACCGTCTTTGCCGATTTTCGTTACTCTTCTAAAGACGTGATTATAAATGTGGTTAACTATTCAGTAGCTCTTCTTCGTCACCATGGTTTGTAAAATTGTTTAAAATTCGTGTTCGTGTAAAATATATATTACAAATGTGGTTAATTATTCAGTAGCCCTTCTTCATCACCATGGTTTGTAAAATTGTTTAAAATATATATTATAACTAAACTAAATATAATTACTTGGATTTGGTTAATATAATGAATTTTTATAATTAAGTATTTTCTTCTAAGTCTATATTATCTATAATATTTAAAATAATAGTAGATCGCACGAGTACTCTTATTTAGGCATAAACAAATTTATTTAATAAAATAATAAATAAAAATAAAATAAATTATAATTTTTTAAACTAACCGTGCGTCGCATGGAATATAGGCTAGTTTATAATAATATTTAACATGCATTAGTTTCATTAATAGATCAATTTTCGTAGTATATTTATACAAATAAAAAAGAATTATAACATATACACACTATGCATCTCGCCTTAAATAATATTGTACTTATCCACGCTAAAATATAAAATAAAAACAAACTAAATATCTATCTATCTATGTTATGTTATAATAGATGAAATATTGAAATTTTGGTTGTCGTTCCGTATTTGCAGAAAATTACTTAATTGCCTTTACTTAACTGATATAAAAAATATTAAAGATGAAATCTGATCACCTGTATTTTGGTCATACTATAAATTTATAATTACATTTAACATAAAATAATCTTATTATTAGATTAATATTCATAATACAATTATGTAAATACAAATAAAATTAAATCTGTATAAAGTCCTCGGGGCTAAACAAAATAAGATATATTATTCACATGAGCCAAAAATTATAATATTGAACTGGTGTAAAATAAAATAAAATCAAAATATAATTGTTGATAGGAATAATGTCCGGAGAAACAAAATAATATACACTATTAATTCGGGCTCATCTGAGATAAATTAAAAATAAAAAATAAAATAAAAACTAAATATAGTTTGTTGGATCTGTTGGATCAGCCTAAAACAAAATAATAAATGAAACAAAATAATAAATGCTACTAACGTGGTTAAAATATTACATTATTTAATCACACTAAAATAAAATTAAAAATTGAAAGATAATTCGTTGGACGATACAATGACATCGAGTTAAAACAATGTAATATATTCTATTGATCTGTGCTAAAAAAATAATATTCAACCAGAGCTAAACAATTAAAAAAATATATAATTACTTGTTTTTGGTTAATACAACTTGTTTATTTATATACGGATTTATTCTATATCTATAATATCCATACTATTTTATTAAAACGAAACTAAGATATTATTTGTTAGTTTGTAAACATGGGCTAAAATAATGTAATAAGACATGAACCAATTTCCCTTCTATAAATTTTCAACTCAAAATAACCTTTTTTAATAAAAATATTAAAAAAAACAATCGTGTATCGCACGGATTTTAAACTAGTACTACAAATATATGTTATATTTAAAATATGTATATAGTTCACTAGCCTCTAAATACATGTCAATTTTAAGTTTTTACTAGTGAGTTTGACTATATTTTGACTATAATTATTTGACTGAAAAAAATTAAAAATGTATATCATCGAAAATTACATCTAAGATATTTTAAAATATAAGTTTTAGTTTTTAAACAAAAAAATTGATAACTTTTAATTGATAGTCAAAAATTAGTCAATTTAACTTCTAAAAAACCAAGATAAACTTATATTTAAACACGAAGAGGGTATATTATATTTGTGGCATTTGGACTGGTTTTACTATGAGAATCATACGAATGTTGTACTCACCACATATTTAAACGGGAAAGAAATTATTTTCCTTCACCGGTTTCCTATTAAAAGGGACGGGGCGACCTCATTTGAATTAATTAGGGGCGAGTTACTCATTTTTTCCATATGGTTGACAAGTCTAATAAGCGATGATAAATTTAAGTTAATGCATTGTTTACAAATTACTATTGAATCTTGAAAATTATTTTTAAAAATATTATTTTAAAATAAAATTAACAAACATATGTAATTAATTGACTTTTCTTCTGTGCATATGTTAAATATTAGAAACTGAAAATCATTAAGCTTAGGTTTGGGCTATCATACACAAAAGTCTAATCCATACGCTAGACGACACATCCAAGATGTTGAAATAAAGAAGAATTATAGTCAGAATATATAGAATAAAGAGATCTCAAGAGAGATTACAAGAATTGAAGAGATTTTACATGAAATTGTAGACAAGCAGGTCGAGTTCCTTTATCCAGAGTAGGCTACAAGAGCCTAACAACATGATTGGAAGCCTTCAACAAGGTATAAAAGCCTTTATAAGATTTACTAGGTACGTTTGTTACATTTACAATTAAAGGGGGTTCGTAAGATATGTGTTCCTAATTTGATTCCTGATTATGATATCAGCTTACAAAAGCAACATTCAAGAATGAATGAGACAAAGAGCATTACAGAAAACACTTGTTATGTTAGGAATATGTTGTAGGCTTGATGATATTTTACCAAAACACCTTAGTAGATTTAATTAACTGAATTTGTAGCTTTCAACGAATAATTTTACTCTATCATCCGTTGAAAGAGTAGCTTATGTTTAAATAAGTTTTTATAGCATATTCATGTGTATTGTAAAGTCTTAGAGAATTAGAAGTTGTAGGATATTTTAAGTCATGTTGACTATAAGAATGATATGCATAATAGGTTGGCTAATTGTATATATTACATTCCTTGTAATTTTGCATAAGTGAACTTGAGTCAACTGCTATGGAAATACTTTTGATGGATGACCCAAGTCTCATTCAACGGATGATCCAATAGACTCTCGACGGATTATCCAATAAAGTCTCGACAGATTATCCAATAAAGTCTCGACGGATAACAAATTCAAATAGGAGTTGATAGAGACTTGACAGTCACATGGTTTGATTGTATATAAAAGGAATGTGGCAGCATGTAATCAGGATTGTGAAGATCAAGAAGCATTTCCATTTTCATGCTAACTTGAAGAAATACAAAGATGCTGGATGGAGAAATGAAGAAACATGTGATTAGTCTTAGACATGTTTGTTTTATTTAGCTTGTCTTTTTCACATATAACTTGGTAAAATATAAACCAAGAGTAGCAAGTAGAAAAATATCGATTGAAAGAACTTAGAAATAGATAAGGCATAATCTGTTAAGAATTTCTTAGTTCTCTGTGTGCTTTTTGCATCTCAAAGATCTTCTACATTTATACATATATCTCTGGTGGAAACAACAATCCGCCAGAAAGTTTTTAAACATCCTTGTTTATTTACTTTGTGTTTTAAATACTTGAATATTTCATATCCGCACTTATCATGTTCATACAATATTTATATCTGCAAGAAGTTTTTAAAGATTGAAAAGAAATCAATAATTACATTCAACCCCCCTTCTGTAATTCTACTTGTTAGATTGTTTGGGAATAATAATTGGTATCAGAGCAAGCTCTTCACATACCAAGTGTTTAAAGATCAAAGCAACTAACAACATGAGCAGGAAGGATGTTGGAGTGAAGATCCCGTTCTTGGATAAAGAAAACTATTACCATTGGAAGATGAAAATTCACTTGCATCATCTCTCTCAAAATGAAAGATATATTGATTATATTGATAAAGGCCCTCATGTTCCTCGAAGAGCTGCTACAGATACTGAAGGAGCTGTAGGCAATGAGCAAAGTATTCCAAAGCCATAATCAGAATGGACAGATGAAGACATTGAGCAAGTACACAAAGATAAGAAGGCTATGAACATTCTGTTCAATGCTCTTGATGGTGTTAGTCCCTTAACAATGCAACAAGAATTACATAAGGGGGTTGAATGGAATTTTTGAAACTTTTTCATAAATAAAATTGTTCTGACTTAAATATATATATCAGTGTGAGTTGATTTGCAGAATGCGGAATAATAACTTGAAATGAATCAAAACACAAGTAATTAAAAAAACACAGGTCTTTAAAAACTTTCTGGAGGATTTCAATGTATCCACCAGAGTTATATATAATATATCAAGAGAACTCTGTGTAGCAATTAGCTCACAGCTGCTTACAAATGGACAACTAAGAATATAGAGAAATTTTGAGAATACGGCTTACAAAATGTTTCTCTCTTGGTTGCTTAGTTAGTAATTCTATTTGCTGCTTCTTGGTTTATATGCTTCTTGGTTTATATATCACCAAGATTACAAATCAATAAGACAAGATAATAAAACAAAAACTATCAAGTCTAATACTATGCTACTTTATTACTCTATTCCAGCATCTTTGAATATCTTCATAATAGCACGGAAATGGCAATGCTTCTTTGTTCTCTAAAACCCAGTTGAATAGGCTTCCACATTCCATTTGCATACACTCGACGCATGTGACTGTGTTGTCACTGTCAACAGATGTTTGAATTCTTTATCCGTCGGGTTCATGATCATCCGTCGAGTTCATGATAATCCGTCGGGTTGTCTAGTTGATCATTCGTCGAGTGGCATTATTGTTCATCCGTCGGGTAGCAATATGGCACTTGACTTCATTTCATTTATGCAGGATTACAAGACATCATCTATGTACAATTAATCAACCTATTCTGCATATCTAGCTAAAGTCAACATGACTTGAGTACTACTTATAGAATCTAAACAATGTGTATGTAGAAATGTGCTACAGACTTATTGTTACATAAGTTACTCACTCGATGGATAATAGATCATCATTCATCGGGACTATATTGAGTCATCCGTCAGGACTATAATCCTTATCCGTCGAGTGCTACATTTTTCACTAAGTAAAATCTACCAAGGTGTTTTGTTAATGAAATCATCAAGTACACAACATATACACAAGAGAGGGAGATATGTTTGACAATGTCATCAACTGCAAAACTGCTTAAGATATTTGGGATACAATTCAAATCATATGTGATGGAACTGAACAATTGAGGGAAAACAAGATATAACTTCTAATCTAGCAGTATGAGCACTTTCATTATGAAGACAATGAATCTTTGAGTGACATTTTTAGGAGAGTTCAAAAACTATTAAATGCACTAAAGTTGCATGGAAGAGTCTACCAGAACTTGACTAACATCATAATTTAACGGTCATTAGAACATGGCTTCCATACTCAAAAAGTGAATGTTTATTACTGTGATTCTTCATATAAATACTGACTTGTTTCTTCAGAGTTTAATCATCAGAACTTCCATCAGAACTTGTCCTCAGAATTTATGCATATAACACTTAACTGTTTATCTAAAACAACTTAATCACCACAGTAATTTTCATCATTCATATGGAGTGATAGTGTGTGCATTAGCAAAATATCAGATAAAGATTAAAGTATGATAAACTTCAGTACATCTTAGAAATAAGGCATAACTAAGAAAAGTGCTTAAAATCTGTCATTAATAATGATGTCTACTATAGAATAAATTTATGCAAGAATCCACCTCAACTGTTTGTGCTCATTTTATGCATCTTTTGAAATTCCTTTTTACAGTGGCTTCTTAGTGTAAGTGAGTCACAACTGCTATCAGAATTTATGCTATTATCAGAGTATTTCTCCAGTAATTAGAGAATGTGAAAAGTGACCAAGAAAAATTTATTTGCTTTTCTAATGCATATAACTTAATACTTGCAATGTACTTGGATCTTCCCTTCCATATCTTTACTTTAGATCTCAAAGGAGTACCTGACTTCAATTTTCTTTTCTTTTCTTTTCTTCAGATCAGTGAGGCTTATTAAGCATGTGGTTCATCCTTAAGATTTATTGACATCAGAATTTGACAGATAAGAAGCAAGAATCTACTTTGTGACTTAGTAATAAGATACACAAAGTAAATTTGACTAAGCTCAAAATCAGAATTTGCTTGTGTTAATGAATTTCCACATAAATAACTAATTCAAACATGGGATTTCTAGTATGTTAAAGACTACTAGGTCAGCATCTAGCACAGTTATCCTTATTGGATTGAATAGTCACAGAACATTCAAAACACTATTAGAGTATATAGATCCACATCAGATAAAAATCAGTATTTAATGTATTACAAATTAAGCATAGATTACATGTAGATAAAACAATATGTAAACACTGATCATAAAGTTTGATGCATGAGAACAATAATTAAGCAGATTTTGAGAAAGAAACTGAAACCATTCCAAGTTCATTTACCAGTTTTGTAAAAGTAGCTTCACATAGTGGTTTTGTGAAGATATCTGCTAGTTATTGATCTGTTGGAAAAAAATGCAATTCCACTGTACCTTCTATCACATGTTTCCTTATGAAATGGTACCTAATGCTGATGTGCTTTGTCATTGAGTGTTGAACTGGATTACCTGTTATAGCAATAGCATTTTGATTATCACAGTAAATAGGTATTTTAGAAAATTCTAACCCATAATCCAGTAACTGATTCTTCATCCAAAGAATCTGTGCACAACAGCTTCCTGCAGCAATATATTCTGCTTCTGCAGTTGATGTGGAAATTGATTTTTATTTCTTGCTAAACCAAGAAACCAATCTGCCTCCAAGAAATTGGCAGCTTCCACTAGTGCTTTTCCTGTCTATTTTGCATCCTGCAAAATCTGCATCTGAGTCACCAATTAGCTTAAAATCTGATTTCCTAGGATACCACAATCCCAGATCAGCTATACCCTTGAGGTAGTTGAAAATCCTTTTCACAGCTATTAGATGAGGTTCTCTTGGATCAGCCTGAAATCTTGCACAAAGACAGGTAGCATACATAATTTCAGGTCTACTTGTATTTAAATAGAGTAAAGAGCCAATCATACCTCTGTAGTTAGTAATATCTACTGATGAACCAGTATCTTTATCTAACTTGGTTGCAGTGGCCATGGGAGTGGATACAGTTGAACAATCTTGCATTCCAAATTTCTTCAGTAAATTTCTGGTGTACTTAGATTGACAGATAAAAGTACCTTCTTCATTTTTCTTGATTTGAAGTCCCCGAAAATAGCTAAGTTCTCCCATCATACTCATTTGATATCTTGACTACATTAGCTTTACAAACCTTTCACAGAGTTTGGCATTTATAGAACCAAATATGATATCGTCAACATATATATGTACCAAAAGTAAGTCCTTTCCATGGTTGAGATAGAACAGTGTTTTATCAATTGTGCCTCTATTAAATCCACTTTCCAGAAGGAATTGAGCTAAAGTCTCATACCATGCTCTTGGTGCTTGCTTAAGGGCATAAAGTGCTTTATCAAGTCTGTAGACATGATTAGGAAATTTTGGATCTACAAATCCTGGAGGTTGTTCAACATATACATCTTCTTCCAATTCTCCATTAGCAAAAGCACTTTTCACATCCATTTGAAAGACTTTAAACTTTTTGTGAGCAACATAAGCCAAAAAGATTCTTATGGCTTCCAATCTAGCGACTGGTTCAAATGTTTCATCATAATCAATACCTTCCTGTTGAGAGTAACCTTTAGCAACCATCCTTGCTTTGTTCCTTGTAATTATGCCATCACTGTCAGTTTTGTTCATGAACACCCATTTTGTGCCAACAATTGATCTGTTCTTTGGTCTTGGCACTAGGGTCCAGACTTTATTTCTTTCAAATTCATTTAACTCTTCATGCATTGCTTGCATCCAATCAGCATCTTGAAGAGCTTCTTCTACTTTCTTTGGTTGAGTCTGAGAAGAAAAGAATGATAGAGACATTCATTTGATGTTTCAGTTCTAGTTCTGACACCTGCTTCAGGATCTCCACTTATTAAATTGTGTATGTGATTTGTTCCACTTCCTTGCAGATGGAAGTTAATTTCTAGAACTGGATCCTCCCCCATGATCCATGCTGTCTCCATCAGTATTTTCTGATGCTCCCCCTATAGTTATGACCTCTGAGACTTCAGAATTTGAGTAGGATCCTTCAGGATTTGAAGAATCAGAGTTTCCAGAATTATCAGAATTTGGCTCATCAGAACTTGATGAATCAGAACTTAAAGAGCCAGTGACAGGTTTTGATGCATCTTGAGAGTCTTGATATGTTGTAGGATCATTAGCTTTCTCCCCCTGGACAGGTGCATTTTCCCTTTCAGTAGTTACCACAGTTTCAATGACATTAGAACTTAACCCGTCAGAACTTACAGGATCAGAGTTTAAATCATCGGAATTTACAGAATCAGAATTTAAATCTTCAGTTTCAAATCTCAGCTGATCATGATCATTGAAATCTTCAAGTCCAGTAATGTTTTTATCATCAAAAGATACATTGATAGATTCCATGACAACCCTTGTTCTTAAATTGTAGACTCTGAAGGCTTTTGTGGAAAGTGGATATCCAACAAAAATTCCTTCATCAGCTTTTAGATCAAATTTTGACATCTGTTCAGGATGAGTCTTAAGAACAAAACACTTACATCCAAATACATGAAAGTAATTCAGATTTGGCTTCTTTTTCTTCACCATCTCATATGGTGTTTTTCCATGCTTGTTTATGAGTGTAGCATTCTGTGTAAAACAAGCAGTCTGCACAGCTTTAGCCCAAAAGTAGGTTGGCAGCTTTGCTTTATCAAGCATAGTTCGTGCAGCTTCAATGGGAGTCATGTTCTTTCTTTCTACAACTCCATTTTGCTGTGGAGTTCCAGGTGCAGAAAATTCCTGCTTAATTCTATGCTCTTTCCAGAACTCTTCCATGATTGAATTCTTGAACTCAGTGCCATTATCACTTCTTATAATTTTAACTGAATTTTTGACCTACTTATCCAGTTGTCTGACATGATTAGTTAGAGTAGATGCAGTCTCATTCTTCTTGTGCAAGAAATACACCCAAGTGTACCTTGTGAACTCATCCACTATAACCATAACATATTTCTTCTTTGCAATAGACGTGACATTGACTGGACCAAATAGATCAACATGCAGTAGGTGATAAGGCTCAAGAATTGAGGATTCAGTTTTGCTCTTGAATGAAGATTTTCTTTGTTTTGCCTTTTGACATGAATCACAAAGGCCATCAGAAGCAAATACTTATTTTGGCAGTCCTCTCACAAGATCTTTCTTTACTAGCTCATTTATGTTGTTGAACTTTAAATGAGAGAGTCTCTTATGCCAATTCCAGCTTTCTTCAATTGATGCTCTACTCAACAGACATATTGCAGAACCATCATAACTTGTTGAAAGTCTGGCTTTATATATGTTACCATGCCTGTAACTTTTCAGAACCACTTTGCCTGTAGAATTACTTACAACTTCACATTGTTCTTCAAAGAAATCTGCATGATAACCTCTGTCACAGATTTGACTCACACTTAGCAGATTGTGTTTAAGTCTTGAGACAAGAGCTACTGTTACAATGATGATATTCCAAAGATTGATATTGTCATATCCCAGAGTTTTTCTCATGTTACCATCTCCATAAGAAACTCATGGGCCAGCTTTTGCCACAAAGTCTGATAGCAGGGCTTTATTACCAGTCATATGTCCTGAACATCCACTATCAAGAACTAGGATGTTTTTCCTGTTGCCCTGCAATCACAAAGACCTCTATTGGTTAGTTTTAAGGACCCAGACTTGCTTGGATCCTTTGGCCTTTTTAAGTTTGTTAGCATTTGCAGCGGATTTAATTTCAGAATTTATGCTAACATGTTATTTATCAGAGTTTATATCAGACTTTGCATCAGACTTTACACTAGAAGGAATAATACTAACTTTCTTCAAAGAAGGTTTTATTTGATAATAATCATAGTACAAACTATGATATTCCTTACAATTATAAATGGAATGCCATAAACTACCACAATGAAAATAAGGATTTTGTGGCTTAAACCTAACAGGCTGAATCTTAATTCCTGATCTAGGAGGTAAAGAGTTTATATCTTTATTTTTCCTGCAAAAAGAAGCAAGATGGTTAGAGTTTCCACAGTTATAACATTTCTTTGTAGGAGCATTGGGAGCAGGCATATAATTATTGCTTTTATTCACACCTTCCTTTCCATTCCTATTTTTCCTAGCTTTCTTTACCTTGTTCACATTTTTAATCTCTTTCAGCTTATGCTTAAGCTGCTTCTTAGTCATTAATCCTATGTTTACTTCAGCTGGTTTATCATTTTCTAATTTATCAGAAGTTGACTTTTCTTTGACTTATAACATAGACTCTTCCATTTTTTCAGAATCAGACTTTACAGTTTTTTCTACAAATTTAACAGGATTTACCTTTGGCTTAGCAGTCTATTTAACAACAATTGGCTCAATTTTCTCAGTTCTTTTCTCACTTTTATCATCTCCATAACCTAAGCCCTCTTTCCAGTTTCCACTACTTAGTAAATTCTGAGTTGTTCTGCCAGAGTTAGTCCAAGTTTTGATAATCTCTTTTTCCTTTTCTAAGTCAGCTTTTAGAGATTCATTCAATTTTAACACTTCATCTCTAACATACGAAGCGTCATCTCTTTCTTTCTTAGTTTGATAAAGAAAAACTAACTCATTTTCTATATAGTCGTTCCTCTTTTTAAAAGCAAGATTTTCAGAGATCTCTATAACTAATAAACATAGTTTTAAGATATAATCTCAATTCAGTAATATCATCAGTATGAAAAGTATAAGTTGTTTGAGGTACCTTCAATTCAGCAGTTCCAGGGCATGTATCAGCATTTTCCATCAAGGCATAGTTCACCTCATTTTCAGAATCTGAAGTTTATATCCAACTTTTCTTCTTTGTGACAAGTGTCTTACCTTTGTCACTTTTTCCTTTCTTGCAGTCAGGAGATATGTGGCCTCTTTCACCACAGTTGTAGCATTTGACATTTGAGTTGTCTCCTTTGTCAAACTTTCCTTCTTTGCCTTCAGACTTTCTGAAACCTTTCTTATCAGAACTTACACCTTTCTTGGAAAACTTCTTGCCCTTTCTGAATTTCCTGTAGGCTATTTTTGTGATACCCTTCACCATAAGAGTACATAGTTGCATCATCTCTGCATCAGCATCCATTTTAGATAAACTTTCAGTTTCTGCATGATGAGAGCCTTCCATTTGCCCCTTTTTGAGGCAGCCACTTTAGGAGATTCCTCCCCAGCTTTAAGAGCAACTGTCCTTAACTTTCTTCCATGCCTCTTGCTCCTTTGATCCATCTCAAGTTCATAAGTCTTGAGCATACCATAAATTTCATCAAGAGTAGTTTCAGTAAGGTCATAGTTGTCTCTTATGGTAGTAGACTTTAAATCCCAATTTTCAGGAAAAGCTAAAAGGAATTTTAGATTTGAATCTTCAAGATCATATTCCTTGTCACCAGTGACAGATCATTCAAGAGTTTGAAAAACCTTTCACATAAACCAGTTAATAACTCATCATCTTTTAAGTCAAAGTGCTCATACTCTTGAGTGAGTATAGTCCTCCTGTTCTTCTTGATTGCATCAGTTCCCTGGCATCTTGTCTCCAAAGCATCCCATATCTCCTTTGCAGTCTTGCAATGAATTACCCTGTTTGACATGACATTATCAATGGCATTATACAGCAAATGCCTTACCCTTGCATCCTTAGCAATTGATAAGATGTCTTCAGCTGTGTACTCACTTTTCTCGTTTGGTATGGTCTTTGCTAGTTGATCAGCAACTACAACAGAGAGCTTGGTAGGCTTATGTGGTCCTTCATTAATTCTGTCAAGGTATTCTAGATCTATAGCTTCCAGAAACATAGCCATCTTCACTTTCCATATGGGATACTCAGAAGGTCTCAATATGGGAACCCTAATAGTCTCATATCGACTGTGGGTTTGAGTGTTTTGAGTTTCTTGAGTATTGGTGGGCTTAGTTGGGGTTTGTGCTTCTTCAGACATGATTGTTTGGATCTTTACTATTTTTGTGTTAACAGAAAAGCTCTGATACCACTTGTTAGGTCACACAACACTGTAGAATGGGGTTGAATACATTGTTTATACAATCAAATCGATTTAACACAAGTATGTAACAAAGATCAAGTATATTGAATAAACTCTGTTACAATAAGAACTGTTATTCTCTCTCAGTGATGAACAAATATCACTAAGAGCTGCTGGGTTACAATGTATAATCTTCTCGATAATGATAACACATATAGTGTAAACCCTAAGTTTGTGTTTATATAGTATACAATTACAAGATATATTCTAATTGATATGGAATACAATTTTGTCTCCTAAAATATGTCAATCAAATATCTTCAACAAGTCTTCCAATCTTTTAACTCTTTCCATGCATATCTTCTATTGTTTTAGTCTCGATCTTCTCCTATAAATCAGCTTCATCCCTTAACTAAAAGTCTTCACGCACTTAAGTTCTGATATGACCTTAAGTTCTGATATTAAGTTCTGACTTTCAGTAAGTCCTGATTTCAATAAGTCCTGATTTGTCATGTTGTTAAGTTTTGAAAACTAAACACAAATCATATTAGACATGACATCTCAAATATATCTAACAAAAGGCCCTCATGTTCCTCGAAGAGCTGCTATAGATACTGAAGGAGCTGTAGGCAATGAGCAAAGTGTTCCAAATCCATAATCAGAATGGACAGATGAAGACATTGAGCAAGTACACAAAGACAAGAAGGCTATGAACATTCTGTTCAATGGTCTTGATGGAGATATGTTTGACAATGTCATCAACTACAAAACTGCTAAAGATATTTGGGATACAATTCAAATCATATGTGATTGAACTGAACAACTGAGGGAAAACAAGATGTAACTTCTAATCCAGCAGTATGAGCACTTTCATTATGAAGACAATGTATCTTTGAGTGACATTTTTAGTAAAGTTCAAAAACTACTAAATGCACTAAAGCTGCATGGAAGAGTCTACCAAAAAAGGAATTCAAACTTGAAATTCCTTGTATCTCTACCAAAAGAATGGAAGACCATGACTGTCGCTCTTAGAAATTCTTAAGATTACAAGGAATTTACTTTGGAGAGACTGTATGGAATTCTAAAAACTTATGAACTTGAGTTGGAATAAGATGAGCAGATAGAGAAAGGAAGGAAGAAGGGAGGATCTATAGCTTTAGTGGTTGAACAAGAGAGAATGAAAGAGATGAAGGTTGAAGTTGTGGAATCTGCACCAAACTCTAGTGTTTGTGAAGGCAAAGGAAAAGGGCTGGTGGCTGAGCATGAAGATCATCGAAGTCAGGATGAAATGGAAGACATAGATGAATATCTAGCTATTCTGTCAAGAAGGTTTGCTAAGATCTAATTCAAAAAGAATTTCGGAGCATCCAAGCCAAATAGATACATGGTGGATAAATCCAAATTCAAATGTTTCAAATATGGCTTGAGTGGTCATTTTGCAAGTGAATGCAGAAAGCCTGATTGTGAAAGAAAGAAGTTTAAGCATGTGGATTATAAAAGGAAATACTTTGAATTTCTCAAACAAAAGGAAAGGACTTTCTTGACTCAAGATAATGACTGGGCAGCTGATGGGATAGATAAAGATGAAGAAACAAGCTATGTCAATCTAGCTCTAATGGCCAAATCAGATGAAGCAGAAGTTAGTTATTTAGGCAATCATGTAATCACTACTAATCTAGCACACATTTCTAAAAATGAGTGTAATTATGCTATAAATGACATGTCAATGGAATTATATCACTTGCATGTTACACTTAAATCTCTCACTAAAGAAAACACAAAAATTCAGGAAAATAATTTGTTTTTAAGTGAAAGAAATACTATGTTAGAAACTTAATTTTTTGAGTTTGAGAAACTAAAAATAGAGTGTATATTGCTAAAGAGGAACTGACTGAATCTTTAAAGAAAGAGGAGATTTTAAGAAAGCAGTTTGAACGAGAGCAAGTGGTAATCAAGGCCTGGAAGTCATCAAGAGATGTTTATACCCAAATTGCTAAAGTTGAAGGTATAGAATCATTCTGTGAAAAAGACTGGAAAAAGAGCAAGGAAAAACTAGATCCTGATTTTATAGAAGGACTTTCGATGGATGTGGATTCAGCAGGTAATAAAGATTATCCGTCGAAAGATAAAAGGAATTATCCATCAAAAGACAAAGAACCACAGTCGTCGAATGAAATCAAACCAACTAGGAAAGCTATATTATCCAAACTCAATGAGAAATATGGATCAGTTTCCAAGAACTTTGTTACAGGTGAGTCAAGTCAAGGAAAACAGAAGAGTTAATGTGGGGCATCTGTCAATGGAGTAACTAAGTGACAGATTGGAGAAAATTGAGGTCAAGGCAGATTCCAAAAAGAAAAATAACAGGAATGGGATAGTAGGATTTAACAAATATAACAATTACATACCTGATAAATATGCACCTAGAAAAATCTGTGTTAAGTGTGGTAGTGTTAATCATTTGTCTGTTAACTTCAAATTTGTTATGCCTGCACCCATGTCTACACCTCCCTCATTTCTCAACATGCCCACTATGCCTATGAATGTTATGCCTGCACAATATTTGAATGCACAATTTGCTAATATGCCATTTGCACAAAATCCTTACTATATTGTATTTAGTATGCCTCAAATGTCATTTAGCATGCCATACTGGAATAACATATTTGCAAATAATATGCCATTTCATATTAACAAACCTGTGCATGATAATTCTGCAATTATGAATGGTTTTCAAATCCTTACTCTAATGACTAAGGTTGAATCTCAATCACCTAAGTCAATTGAGGATTAGCCTAAGAAACCTAAAAAGAAGGCTAACAAGGCAGGACCTAAGGAAACTTGGTTACCAAAATCAACTTGATTTGATTTTGATGTGTGTGGGGAAATAGAAGGAATCTTTGGTATATGGACAGTGGTTTTTCAAGGCACATTACTGGAGATTCTACCATGTTCACTGAGTTTAAGAAGAGAGTTAGCCCAAGTATCACTTTTGGAGATGACAGCAAAGGGTATAATGTGGGATATGGCTTGATTTCTAAAGATAATATCATCATTGAAGAAGTTGATGTAGTGGACGGACTCAAACATAATCTTTTGAGTGTCATCCAGCTTTGTGACAAGGGCACCTTAGTAACATTCAATTCATAAGCATGTGTTGTTACAAACAAAAAGAACAACAATCTGGTTCTCACTGGAGTAAGAAAAGGAAAAGTATATCTAGCTGACTTCAACTCATCAAGTGCAAATTCTATTACTTGTCTTTTCAGCAAAGCAAGTCAAGATGAAAGTTGGCGATGACACAAGAAACTGTCCCATATGAACTTCAAGATTATGAATGAATTAGTCATGAAAGATCTTGTAAGAGGCATTCCTCAAGTTGAATTCTCAAAGAATAGACTGTGTGATGCCTATTAGAAAGGAAAACAAATCAAGGCATCATTTAAAAGGAAGCTTGAATCTACAATTGAAGAACCATTACAACTATTACATATGGACTTGTTTGAACCAGTCAATGTGTTGTCAATCTCAAAGAAAAGATATTTCCTAGTGATTGTGGATAATTTCTCAAAGTTCACTTGGACATATTTCCTAAAATCTAAAGATAAAGCTAGTAAAATCATTATCAAACATATAAGGCAAGTCGACAATTTTCCTGGTCTCAAAGTTAGAAGAATTAGGAGTGACAATGGAACCCTGTTCAAGAATTCTATAATAAGGTTGTTTTATGAAGAAAATGGGATCATGCATGAGTTTTCAGCAGCAAGGACTCCACAACAAATGGAGTGGTGGAAAGAAAGAACAGATCTCTTATTGAAGCTGCAAGAATAATGCTAGAAGAATCAAAGTTACCAACTTACTTTTGGGCAGAAGCTGTAAATACTGCATGCTACATTCAGAATATTTCCTTGGTCAATCGAGCAAAATGCATGACTCCTTATCAATTATTCAAGAACAGGAAGCCAACACTAAACTTTCTACATGTCTTTGGCTGCAAATGTTATATTCTAAGGAATCAAACTGAGCAGTATGGAAAGTTTGATGTCAAAGCAGAGGAAGATATTTTTGTTGGGTATGTAGTTGGAAAAGCATATAGAGTCTACAATCTCAGAACCAACATTGTTATACATGTTGTGTTTGATGATAAGAAGATCGAAGGACTGCAAGATGAAGGTTTCCATGAAAGTCTCAAATTTGACAATGTTGAGATGAACTTTGATAATAGTGATGATGAAAGTGATCAAGAAATAATCTCTAAGGATAATGCAGAAAAGTCAGCAACAAATGAAGCCCATAATTCTACATCCCTCGAGAGACAAGGTGCATCATCCGTTGAAAGACAAACTGCATCATCCTTCGAAAGGCAGAATTTAACATCCATTGAGCCATCAATAGGAGTTGAAAGTCAAAATAGATCACACATAGAAAGGACCCCAACTTCAATTCAAATATCCACAAACTCAGGGGGGAGTTTCTTCTAATCAAAACTCAGTCACACATCAACACAGTTGTGAGGCCTTTTCATCTAGAGCTAATCTACCACAAAAAAAGAAAATAGACTAGAGATCACCCATTTGAAATAATTATTGGTGATGCAACTTCAAGAGTGCAAACTAGAAAAGCAACTCAAGAAGAATGTCTATATAGCAGCTTCATGTCACAGAAAAAGCCAAAGAAGGTAGAAGAAACTTTGTTGGATCCTGATTGGGTTTTAGCTATGCAGGAAGAGCTAAACCAATTTGAAAGAAATAAGGTGTGGAAGCTGGTACCCAAACCTAAAGGCAAGAATCCTATTGACACCAAATGGGTATTCAGAAACAAGATGGATGAAAATAGCATAGTAGTCAGGAACAAAGGTAGATTGGTTGCTAAGGGCTATTATCATTAAGAAGGAATAGATTTTGATAAGACCTTTGCTCCTGTTGCAAGACTTGAAGCCATCAGAATTTTTTTAGCCTATGCAGCCCATGCAAATTTCAAGGTCTATCAAATGGATGTTAAAAGTGCATTTCTGAATGGAGATTTGGAGGAGCAAGTCTATGTCAGTCAGCCTCCTAGTTTTGAAGACCCCAATTTTCCAGATTATGTCTACTATTTTTTGAAAGCACTCTATAGTTTGCAGTAAGCACCTAGAGCCTGGTATGACACTTTGTCAAAGTTTCTTTTAGAAAATAATTTCACAAGAGGTATTGTTGACAAAACTCTTTTCTTTAGGAATGTTATTGGCTCTAGTATACTTGTTCAGATTTATGTAAATGATATTATATTTGGCTCTACAGACGAGAAACTTTGCAAAAAGTTTACCAAATTTATGCAAATTAAGTTTGAAATGAGCATTATGGGAGAACTAACTTACTTTCTTGTTTTACAAGATAAGTAAGTTAGTGATGGAATATTCATTAGTCAGACCAAATATATTTATGATCTTTTAAAGAAGTTTGACTTAATGGATTGCACATCTACAAAAACTCCCATGGCCACTGCCATAAAACTTAAATTGAACACTACTGAAAAGTCTGTGGACATTTCAAACTATAGAGGCATGGTAGGCTCACTTTTATATTTATGATCTAGTAGGCCAGGTATAATGTTTCTTAATTGTCTCTGTGCTAGATTTCAAGCTGATCCTAGAGAATCTCATTTAGTAGCTATTAAGAGAGTTTTCAGATATCTCAAAGGAACACCAAAACTTAGTATTTGGTATCTCAGGGGGTTTTGATCTAATTGGTTATTGAGATGCAGAGTATGCAAGTAGTAAAATCGATAGAAAAAGTATAGCACGAACTTTTCAATTTCTAAAAAACAAGCTAGTGTCTTGATTTAGTAAGAAAAAAAATTCAGTCTCTACTTCTATAGTCGAGGCTGAATATATTATTGCTGGTAGTTGTTGTGCACAGATTTTATGGATGAAGAATCAACTATTGGACTATGGTCTGCATGTAGACAAGATACCAATTTTCTGTGACAATAAAAGTGTCATTTCTATTACTGAGAATCATGTGCAGCATTCAAGGACCAAGAACATTGACATCAAGTACCACTTCACTCGAGAACATGGCATGAATGGTATAGTGGAACTTCATTTTGTTCCAAGTAAGAAGCAACTTGCAGACATCTTTAACAAGCCACTTGATGAGTCCACCTTCACTAGGTTGGTAAGTGAGTTAGGTACGTTTAATTATTCCTAATTTCTTTTAAATTATAAGCAACTTGTAATGCAACCAGAAATAAATTTGATTTTTCCTAAAAAGAAGAAATTTTGCCTAAGACAAAATTTACATCTCGACGGATGTTCATTATCCGTTGAAAATGAATATCCGTTGAATTTTATTATCTGTTGAAAATCAAATATTTTTCTGGGTATTTTTAATCTCGACGGATATCTGTTTAATCTATATCCGTTGAATTGCCTTAATCATAGCCGTTAATTATATTCCTTATCCGTCAAATTTACTTACAGTATGTAAGTATATGTCGATGGATAACCACTAGAATTTCTACAGTTTATTTTATTTTTAAACGGCTATTTTGAGAAAATTTCATTGGGTACTTTATTGTACTTTTCAATTTTTACTTGTTTATTTTTGAGAAAGTATAAAGGCCCCCTTTTATTTTCAATTTTGCTTTTATCTTTCTCAAAGAAATTTTACTATCGTCGTCTCTAGAGCAAAAACCCATTTTCTCTGTAACTACTATCAATCACGGCAATGGCATATGTAGTCAAAATCATGTCTCAATCTGGATTTGTTTATGAAAAAAACAACTGTTAGATATATTTGTGATATCATGTCTAATCTGATTTGTTTAGTCTCAGAACTTAATATCATGCCTTATCAGGACTTACTGGAAATCAGAACTTACTGAAGTCAGAACTTTTATTAGAACTTAAGACGTCAGGATTTATATCAGGACTTAAGTGCGGGTACTTCAGATAAGGAATGCGGCTGATTTACAGGAGAGGATCTGGACTAAAACAAAGGAAGATATGCATGAAGAGTTGGACAGCGAGAAGACTTGTAGAAGATAATATCTGATTGATATATTTTAGGAAGAGATATATTTCATATCAATTAGAAGATATCTTGTAACTGTGTACTATATAAACACAGCTTAGGGTTTACACTATATGTGTTATCATTCACGAGAACATTATTCATTGTAACCTAGCAGCTCTTAGTGATATTGTTCATCACTGAGAGAGTAGTTTAACCTACTTTGTAACAGAGCTTATTATATTGAATAAACTTGATTACTGTTACATACTTGTGTTCTAAATCGATTTGATTGTATAAACACTATATTCAACCCCCTTCTATAGTGTTATGTGACCTAACAGGTGGTATCAGAGCCTCTCTGTTGATATACAAACAGTGAGATCCAGTTTACAATCATGTCTGACGAAACACAAACTCCACCTAAGCCCACTAAAACTCAAGATACTCAAAATAATCAAACCCACAGTCGATATGAGAGTATTAGGGTTCCCATACTGAGAGCATCTGAGTATCCTATATGGAAGGTAAAGATGGCTATGTTCTGGAAGCCACAGATCCAGAATACCTTGATAGAATTAATGATGGACCATATAATCCTACCAAGCTCTCTGTTGTAGTTGTTGATCAACTAGCAAAGATGATACCAAAGGAGAAAGGTGATGACATACCTGATGACATCTTATCTATTGCCAAGGATGCAAGGGTAAGGCATTCGCTTCATATTGCAATTGACAATGTCATGTCAAACAGGGTAATTGGATGCAAGACTGCAAAGGAAAGATGGGATGCTTTGGAGACAAGATGCCAGGGAACTGAAGCCATCAAAAAGAACAGGATGACTATAATCACACAAGAGTATGAGCACTTTTACTCAAAAGCTGATGAGTCATTAACTGATTTATATGACAGGTTTTCCAAACTCTTGAATGATTTGTCACTGGTGGACAAGGAATATGATCTTGAAGATTTAAATATAAAATTCCTTTTAGCTCTTCCTGAAAATTGGGATTTGAAGTCTACTACCATAAGCGACAACTATGACCTTACTGAAACTACTCTTGATGAAATTTATGGTATGCTCAAGACTCATGAACTTGAGATGGATCAAAGGAGCAAAAGGCATGGAAGAAAGTCAAAGACAGTTGCACTTAAAGCTGAGGAGGAATCTCCTAAAGTGGTTATCTCAAAGAGGGGCAAAGGAAAGGCTCTCACCATACAGTCTGATTCAGAGTCATCATATTCTGATGATGATGATTCAGAATCTGAAAATTTATCTGAAGTGGAAGTTGATGCAGAGATGATGCAACTGTGTGCTCTTATGGTGAAGGGTATCACAAAGATAGCCTACAAGAAATTCAGAAAGGGTAAGAAGTTTTCCAGGAAAGGTGGAAGTTCTGAAAAGAAAGAGTTCAGAAAGACTGAAGGCAAAGGAGGAAAGTCTGACAGGGGAGACAACTCAAATGTCAAATGCTACAATAATGGTGAAAGAGGCCACATATCTCCTGACTTCAAGAAAGGAAAAGGTGATAAAGGCCAGGTACTTATCACAAAGAAGAAAAACTAGGCAGACACTTCAGATTCTGAAGAAGAAGCGAACTATGCTTTGATGGCAAATGCTGATAGCAGTTCTGAAACTGCTGAATTGAAGGTACCTCATTCAACTCTTGCTTTTCATACTGATGATATTTCTGAGCTAAGATTATATCTAAAAACCATTTTCATTAGTTTTAGAGATCATACTTTAGAAAATGAAAGAATAAAATCTGAAATTCTTGCTCTTAGAAACAGAAATGACTACTTAGAAAAAGAGTTAGTTATATTTCATCAAACTCAGAAAGAAAGAGATGAGGCTTTGTATGTTAAAGATGAACTGCTAAAATTGAATAAATCTCTTAAATCTGAACTAGAAAAGGAAAAGGAGATAATCAAAACTTGTACTAACTCTGAAAGAACAACTCAGAAAATCTTAGAAAATAGAAATTGGAAAGAAGGACTAGGTTACCTAGATGATAAAGAAGAAAAGGAAACTGTGTCATCTAAACCAAACTTTACCAAGAAAGCTGAAAAGCTTAAAGTTAACCCTGTCAAGTTTGTGTCAAATTCTGACAAGTCAAAATCTGAAAAGATGAAAGACTCTAAAACATAAGGCAAAGAAAAGTCAACTTCAAACAAATTAAAACAGGATAAACTAGTTGTAGTAAACATTAGCTTAATGACAAAGAAGCAACTTAAGTATAAGTTGAAAGAGATTGAAAATGTGAACACAGTCAAGGAAGCTAGGAAAAATAGGAATGAAAAGGAAGGTGTGAATTAAAGCAATAATTATATGCCTGTTCCTATTGCTCCTAGAAACAAATGCTATAATTATGAAAACTCTAACCATCTTGCTTCTTTTTGCAGGAAAAATAAAGATATAAACTCTTTACCTCCTAGATCAGGAATTAAGAGTCAGTCTGTTAGGTTTAAACCACAAAATCCTTAATTTCATTATGGTAGTTTATGGCATTCTAATTATATTTGTAAGGAATATCAGAGTTTGTACTATGATTATTATCAAATAAAACCTTTTTTAAAGAAAGTTAGTGTAATTCCTTCTAGTGTAAATTCTAATACAAAGTCTGATATAAAGTCTGATAAAAAGCATGTTAGCATAAACACTGAAACTAAATCCACTGTAAATACTAACAAACTTAAAAAGGCCAAAGGATCCAAGCAAGTCTGGGTCCTTAAAACTAACCAATAGTGGTCTTTGTGATTGCAGGGCAACAGGAAAAACATCCTGGTTCTGGACAGTGGATGTTCAGGACATATGACTGGAAATAAAGCCCTATTATCAGACTTTATGGAGAAAGTTGGCCCAGGAGTTTCTTATGGAGATGGAAACATGGGAAAGACTCTGGGATATGGCAATATCAATCTTGGGAATATCATAATTGAATCAGTAGCTCTTGTCTCAGGACTTAAACACAATCTGCTAAGTGTGAGCCAAATCTGTGACAGAGGTTATCATATGAATTTCTTTGAAGAACACTATGAAGTTGTAAGTAATTCTACAGGTAAAGTGGTTCTGAAAGGTTACAGACATGGTAACATATATGAAGCCAGTCTTTCAACAAAATTCTGATGGTTCTGCAATCTGTCTGTTAAGCAGAACATCAATTGAAGAAATCTAGAATTGGCATAAGAGATTCTCTCATTTAAATTTCAACAACATAAATGAGCTAGTGAAGAAAGATCTTGTGAGAGGACTGCCAAAATTAGTATTTGCTCCTGATGGTCTTTGTGATTCATGTCAAAAGGCAAAACAAAGAAAATCTTCATTCAAGAGCAAAACTGAATCCTCAATTCTTGAGCCTTATCACTTACTTCATGTTGATCTATTTGGTCTAGTCAATGTCATGTCCATTGCAAAAAAGAAATATGCTATGGTTATAGTGGATGAGTTCACAAGATACACTTGGGTTTATTTCTTGCACAAGAACAAATGAAACTGCATCTACTCTAACTGATCATGTCAGACAGCTGGATAAGTTGATCAAAGATTCTGTTAAAATCATAAGAAGTGATAATGGCACTGAGTTCAAGAATTCAATCATGGAAGAGTTCTACAAAGAGCATGGAATAAAGCAGGAATTTTCTGTACCTGAAACTCCATAGAAGAATGGAATTGTAGAAAGAAAGAATATGACTCTTATTGAAGCTGCACGAACTATGCTTGATGAAGCAAAGCTACCAACCTATTTTTGGGCTGAAGCTGTGTAGACTGCTTGTTTTAAACAGCATGCTACACTCATGTAATTGGATGCAAATGTTTTGTTCTTAAGACTCATCCTGAACAGCTGTTAAAATTTGATCTAAAAGCTGATGAAGGAATTTTTGTTGGATATCCACTTTCCATAAAAGCCTTCAGAGTCTATAATTTAAGAACAAGGGTTGTCATGGAATCTATCAATGTATCTTTTGATGATAAAAAGATTACTGGACTTGAAGATTTCAATGATCATGATCAGCTGAGATTTGAAAATGAAGATGTAAATTCTGATTCTATAAATTCTGATGACCTAAATCCTGATCCTATAAGTTCTGACGGGTTAAATTCTGATGTCATTGAAATTGTGGTAATTGCTCCGAAGGAAAATGCACATGTTCAGGGGGAGAAAGTTGATGATCATACCATAACTCAAGACTCTCAAGAAGCATCAGAACCAGTCACTGGCTCTTCAATTTCTGATTCATCAAGTGCTGATGAGCCAAATTCCGATAATTCTGGAAACTCTAATTCTTCAATTCCTGAAGGATCCAAGTCAAATTCTGGAATCTCAGAGAGCATAACTTCAGGGGGAGCATCAGAAAATGATGATGGAGACAGCATGGATCATGGGGGAGGATCCAGTTCTAGAGATCAACTTCCATCTGCAAGGAAGTGGACTAAATCACACACACCTGACTTAATAATTGGAGATCCTGAAGCAGGTGTCAGAACTAGAACAACAACATCAAATGAATGTCTATATCCCTCCTTTCTATCTCAGACTGAACCAAAGAAAGTCGAAGAAGCTCTTCAAGATGTTGATTGGGTGCAAGTAATGCAGGAAGAGTTAAATGAATTTGAAAGAAATAAAGTTTGGACACTAGTGCCAAGACCAAAGAACAGATCAATTGTTGGCACAAAATGGGTGTTCAGAAACAAAACTGACAGTGATGGAATAATTACAAGAAACAAAGTAAGGCCAGTTGCTAAAGGTTACTCTCAACAGGAGGGTATTGACTATGATGAAACATTTGCTCCAATTGCTAGATTGGAAGCCATAAGAATCTTTTTGGCTTATACTGCTCACAAGAAGTTCAAAGTCTTTCAAATGGATGTGAAAAGTGCTTTTCTCAATGGAGAATTAGAGGAAGAGGTATATGTTGAACAATCTCCAGGCTTCGTAGATCCAAAATTTTCAAATCATGTCTACAGGCTTGACAAAGCACTTTATGGCCTTAAGCAAGCTCCTAGAGCATGGTATCATACTTTAGCTCAATTTCTTCTGGAAAGTGGATTTACCGGAGGCACAATTGATAAAACTCTGTTCTACCTCAACCATGGAAATGACTTACTTTTGGTAAAGATATATATTGATGATATGATATTTGGCTCTACAAATACAAAACTTTGTGAAAGATTTTCCAATTTAATGCAGTCAAGATATCAAATGAGTATGATGGGAGAGTTGAGCTATTCTATGGGACTTCAAGTCAAACAAACTGAAGAAGGTACTTTCATAAATCAATCCAAGTACACCAGAAATTTACTCAAAAAATTTGGAAAGCAAGACAGTTCAACTGCATCCACTCTCATGGCCCCTACCACCAAGTTAGATAAAGATACTGGAGCATCAGTAGATATTACTAACTACAAAGGTATGATTGGCTCTTTACTCTATTTAACTGCAAGTAGACCTGATATCATGTATGCTACGTGTCTTTGTGCAAGATTTCAGGCTGATCCAAGAGAACCTCATCTAATAGTTGTGAAAAGAATTTTCAAGTACCTCAAGGGTACAACTGATCTAGGTTTGTGGTATCCTAGGGAATCAGATTTTAAGCTAGTAGGTTACTCAGATGCAGATTTTGTAGTTACCAAAATAGACAGGAAAAGCACTAGTGGAAGCTGCCAATTTCTTGGAGGCAGATTGGTTTCTTGGATCAACTGCAGCAGCAGAATATATTGCTGCAGGAAGCTGTTGTGCACAGATTCTTTGGATGAAAAATCAGCTACTGGACTATGGGTTAGAATTTTCTAAAATAGCTATTTACTGTGATAATCAAAGTTCTATTGCTATGACATAAAATCCAGTTCAACACTCAATGACAAAGCACATCAGCATTAGGTACCATTTCATAAGGGAAAATATGATGAAAGGTACAGTGGAATTGTATTTTGTTCCAACAGATCAATAACTAGCAGATATCTTCACAAACCACTATGTGAAGCTACCTTTACAAGACTGGTAAATGAACATGGAATGGTTTCAGGTTCTTTCTCAAAATCTGTTTAGTTTTTGTTCTCATACATCAGACTTTATGATCAGTGTTTATAGATTTTCTTATCGCAATGTAATATGTGCTTAAATTGTAACATATTAGATACTGATTGTTATCTGATGTGATTCTATAGACTCTGAAAGTGTTTGGAATGTTCTGTGACTATTCACTCCAATGAGGATTATTTGTTAGATGCTGACTTAATAGTCTTTAACAGACTGTGTATAGTTATTTATGTGGAAACCCATAACACAAGCAAACTCTGATTTTGATCTTAGTCAAATTTACTTTATGTATCTTATTACTAAGTCACAAACTAGATTACTGCTTCTTATCTGTCAAATTCTGATGTCAATAAATTTTAAGGATGAACTACATGCTTGATAAACATCACTTATCTTAAGAAAACAAAAGAAAAGAAAAATTGAAATCAAGTACTCCATTGAGATCTAGAGTAAATATGTGAAAGGGGATATCCAAGTGCGTTGCTAGTATTAACTTATATGCATTAGAAAAGCAAATTGATTTTTCTTGGTGACTTTTCACATTCTCTGATTATTGGAGAAATACTCTGATAACAGCATAAATTCTGATGGCAGTTATAACTCACTTACACTAAGAAGCCACTGTCTAAAGAATTTCAAAAGATGCATAATATGAGCACAAACAGTTGAGGTGGATTCTTGTATAACTTTATTCTATAGTAGACTTCATAATTCAAGACGTATTTTAAGCATTTTTCTTAGTTATGCCTTATTTATAAGATATACTGAAGTTTATCAGACTTTAATCTTTATCTGATCATTTGCACATATACACACTATCACTCCATATGAATGATGAAAATTACTGTGGTGATTAAGTTGTTTCTGATAAACAGTTAAGTATTATTTGCATAAATTCTGAGGACAAGTTCTGATGAAAGTTCTAATGATTAAACTCTGAAGAAACCAGTCAGTATTTGTGTGAAGAAACACAGAAACAGTAATTCATTTTTTTAGTACAGGAGCCATGTTCTGATGACCATTAAATTCTGATAATAGTCAAGTTCTGATGCAAATCATGATGCTTACGTGGCATTATTTATTTACTTGACTTATTTATAGTTTTTTACTGTAACGGTCATATTTATCAGAAAATAATTAAGTGAGATTAAAATAGTGATAATCATTTGGTTAATGGGTTGCGTGTTTGTTTTGGTAACCGCATGTGAGCAATAATTACTGCACGTTTACCGTGCCCACTAATAATGTTTTGACTGTTTACATGCTGCCAGGTGTAAAATGTTTGTTCTACTTCCAAAAAGAGACGTTGTCACGTGGAGAGTATAAATACTAGAGTTAAAAGATTTTAATAATCTTTTACCTACTTTTACTCTTTTCTAATCTCTCTTAATTTACTCTCTCTCTCTCTCTCTCTCTCTCTCTCTCTTTTTCTCTCTATCTTCAGACGGACTTTCTTACAGGCATTTTATCAAACACCTTGCAAATACACAACTTTTCTTTTCATTTAGTTTCTCACATAAATGGCACCAAAGGACCTTATCTATGATGGAGCCAAGTTTGTTCCCAACAACTACATGGCTATTCTCAACAAGGCCGAGGCTCCTTCAGAACTTCACTTCATTCAAGATTTTCTATCTCGAAGTGAAATTGGGTATGCTCTGACCCAACCACAACTTCTCTCAGGCAAGCAAATTATGGAGTTTTGGAGGTCTGGAGTATATGATGATTGTGGTGAAAATGGGTCCCCAAGTATTATTTTTTCAACAGGGGAAGATGAGCATCTGGTTACCTTGTCTACTATTCGACAAGCTTTGCATCTACCAGAAAACGATACTTACAGTTCACAAGTTGGGGAGTCAGCTCTTCAAAATATGATGGCAAATCTTGGGTATAAGAAATCTTTGTCCAAGCTGGGACAACTGAAGAGGCCCTACATCAGGAGGGAGTGGAGCTTCTTTTTGACTGTATTACCAAGGCCTTTGTCAACAAATGCTCCAACTTTGATGTTATTCCAATAATGAGTCAGAAAATTGGGTATGCCCTTCTTAATCAAACTCATTTTGATTATACTACTGCAATTTTGGGTTTTATAGGTGATAGGATGAAAGAAGATAGCAACACAATTTATTTTGCTTGATTCTGTCAGCTTATATATAATTTTTGTTGTTCTGATGCACCTCAAAACTTTAGTTAGACAATTGCACCCTTTAAACTTCACAAAAGGGCTTTCACAGACTTATTACCTGCTGATAATAAGAAGAATGTACTAAGACCCCTCCAAATTCCTCAATCTGTAAAACAGTTCTTAGTAAATTCTGATCCTCACACATACAGTACCATATATCCTGAAGTAGCACCAACACAACCTCCACCTACACAGCCTTCCAATACTCAACCACAGCCTACCATCAGAACCTACTTTCAACCAGCACAATCCTCTCAACCACAATCATCAGCACCTACCATCAAAACCTCACCTCTCAAATCCAATACCAAACCAACCTCTAGTACTTCTCAAAAGGTACCAGTTATAAAATCTGACACATCCTCAAGGCCCAAAACCAAAAGGACCAAATATGTTCCTCAATCTCCACCAAGAAGAAAGGGAAGCTGATTCTAAGAGATGAATCAGATGAGGATGAACAGGTCCAGGTTCCTGCATCAGAACCCGTGACAATAGAAGTTGAAAAGGTAATTTTTTAGAAGGAGGTAGAAGCTGAAAAGGTAATTTTTCAGAAGGAGATAGAAGCTGAAGATGTAACTCCTCAGAAGGAGAATGAAGCTGAGGGTTCTGGAATTTTTGAAAAGGAAAAGATCTGTAAATTCTGATACAGATCATATCTCTCCACCATCCAGAAGATCAAAGAAGACAAGAGCAGGTGTCCATATGGCACAAATTCAACTTGAAGATGCTGAAGAAGCTGAGAAAGGGGATCAGGAATCTCTGATCTCATTGGAACCTACAATAATTGAAGCCCTTCCAGAACCTGGAGAAATTCTGATTCAGGAATCTGAAATTCCTGAAGTTCACAGATCATAACTTGTGATTTCTCCACCTCACTCTCCAATCCAAGCTACAGATGATGTTGAACAACAAGAGACAAATTCTGAAATAGATATTCATAACTTGAATATTCCTACTATTCTCTATCATGAAGCTCCACTAGCAAAACATTCACACCTCCTGTTTCACTAATACTACAGGCTAATAGACCATCAACTCCAATTCTTGATCTTGGCACTGAAGATCAGAATTTAAATGAAGCTGTTCTAGAATCTCCTTCAGTTACACACACTCTGGTGTTAACAGAAGATGATGATAATTTATCAAGTTCTGGAGACAGTGCTCCAGCAAGTGCTCCAGTTAATGCTCCGATTCTTGGAAAGGAGGCACTACTTAAATTTGTTGAAGAAGATGCTCCTATTCCATGGGAAGAAACTCACAGAGAAGTTGAATGGACTAAGAAGTGGAATGAACCTGACTTCATTCCAAGCTCAAATGTTCTGAAAGATCATATTTCAAAAGCTGATGAGTTGCTGACAAATTCTGATTTTAAGATACAACTTAAAGTCACTGCTCTCAGTACTAAATCTCTTCAAGGTCTACACTCCACAACTTAAGCAAAGGTTGATAAACTTCAAGAAACAACTGATAAGCTAGACATGGAGATCAAATTAGAAAAAAAGAGGTTTATCAGACCTATTCAAGAGAAAGTTGAAGCTATTGAGAAAGTTCAAGAAAAGCAGCAGGCCCAACTGGATGAGGTCTTACAAAATCAAGCTACTCAACAAATTCAATTAACTGAGATCCAATCTTCAGTGGAACTCCTTCTTTCTCTACTCCTATCAGATGATGCCAAAAAGGGGGAGAAGGTGGTTAAGTCCAAATGCTCAATTAGCAAATCACTGAAGAAAAAGGATGATTCTAAAGAGGACCAGGGAAACCCTAGCAAGGGCAAAGGTCAAGGCAAGCAAAACAGCAAAGTTCCTTCACAGAAACTAATTTCTGATTCTAGAAAATCTTCTACACAGAAGAATTCAAGTTCTGAAGTTGTGAATGCTCAAACTCTGATAGCAAGTTCTGATAATCAAAGTCTAATATCAAGTTCTGATATTCTGATTCAAGCTGAAAGTCAAGACTCTCGGAAGTTTTTACAAACTCTGAAGCTTAAGGGAAGGGAGACTATTGTTTACTATAAGGATCCCAAGATTCAGACTCTTGATGAAGAAATTGTTAAAAGATTGTTTCTCAAGGATAATCCTGGAATGGATTTGGAGACTCTAAAGGAGGAAGAAGCTAGATTTGTAGCTGAGAAGACAAATCTTAAATCTAAAGCTTCTAATGCAAAGAAACCTCCAAGGCCTAAGGAAAAAGGCATTGTGATCAAGGAAAGGTCAACTTCTGAGGCTTCAAAGCCCAAGACAAGATCACAAGTTGAAATTGATCACAAAGCAAAAGGGAAAGCAAAGATTGATGACCAATAAAGAAGCAGAAAATGAAGATTCCTCAAATACTGATAGATCCTGTGTGCAAGATGGTTCAGGTTTTTGATGATACAGCTGAAGAAGATGAAACTGTTGAAGCTCTGAAAAGAAAGAAGATAATAGAAGAATCTAAGACAACCTCTGACATAGCTCAAGTTGTTTAGAGTGAAGAAAGTTCAAAACAGCAAGCTATAGAAGAATCTGCAAATCCTGAACAAGTCATCAAGACATCAACCTCTAACAGAGCTCAAGTTGATTTGAACAAGATGACAGTTACTGATAAGAAGAAACTCCTATGGAAAAATGTTAAACCATCAGATCCTAAGAAAAGTCAACTGCTATCTGATTTCTTGACCGTTGGATTGAATGCCAGAGAAGCAAGAGACAGATCAGGGTTAGGATCAAGCGAAGCCAAGCTGAAAATAGGAGTTGAAGTAACTATCAAAGATCCATTTTTATTAACTGTAATATTCGGGATATATCGTGTAATTATTTTTGCTATTATATAATTATTATGTGTGTTCAGTATCTATTCTGTGAGTTAATTGTTAAGTGTTATCTGTACTTGAATATTCAAAAATAATATTAATTGAGTATTTTAATTTTTATATGTCCAAAATAAAATATAGATAATTGTCATATCTTCCTAATTATTTTTATGTTGGTTTATAGATTTATAAGAATCATATGAAATTTCTAAAATCTTTTTCCGGGTAATTAAAATCTATTTTATAAAAACGGGAACCAACCGACGTCAACCGTTGTTACGTTTTTGGAACCCGAAACTCTTTCAAGAACTCCTTCCTAACCTAATTGTAATATTCCGAGCATTTTCCATGTTTCGACTTTTTCGATCCGGCGTACGGTTTGTCCTGCGCGGGTCCCGGCGTAACATTTTCGATACAATATTCGTTTCGGTAAATCAATAAAACCTGTATTTTCGATAAACGGGAGCTTTTTATTAAACTATCCCAATTATCACTTCGTAATACGTGTAACCAGGCGCTGAGACCAAGACCGGAGTACAAATTGTACTGGTTTGGATAATTATCCCGAAAACCGATACCGTTTGGATCAGTTTTTATAAATAAACATACCGTTTTATATCCAGAATAATCCAACGGGATACTAATTCTCCGTAATTATAAATAGCCTTTTACCGTATTTTATTTCGTATCAAAATCATTTGTAGATAGTTAATTCTATAATTTTCAGAGAAAAACCCTAATTACATAAACTGTTCTAAGAATCAAACAGCAAAACGAAGGCGTTACCGATCTCTGTTTTCAAAGCTTGAGTAACCAAAATGAAGGATTTGAAGTGTTCTATCAGATTCTGAGCTTTGTTTCACTGCAGAAATCAAGGTTATTTTTCTAAAAATTTATTTATTTTCGAATTTATTTTATTAAAAATATGAATTTTTGTTCGAATGATTGTTTGTATGATTTGATGATTTCATGTTGTAGAGCTTGTTTTCCTGATGATTTTCATATATCATACGTCTGATTTGGAGTTCAATAACATGCTCAAAAGTGGGTTTAATTTTCGAATTTCAAAATTAGGGTTTATAACCTGTATGAATGTTTTCAATTGAAATTTGGGGGTTTTTGATTCAGGGATTATTAGCTGTTGATTTATAGTGGGTTGTGTTCCTTATGAAATTTGCAATCCAGTCGTATAAGTTTCATGAATCAACGAGGTCTGTAGAGAAGGGAGTTGTGTTTTGAAATTTTTCGAAGTTCGCCGGAAACTGGAAAACTTCACGGCCAAATTCCGGCCAACTCAGGGATTGTTGGGTTATTTTGATTGCATGATTGTATTCCTGGTAATTTGTAGATGTGATCTGGAGCTTGTGGTAAGGTGAGGAGGTCGGAATCGTGTTCTCCGGCGAACCTGACTGTTTTCCGGCGAAGGGCTGGAAAATTACAGTTTAGTACCCCAACTTTTGAAAACGATGAAGTTCAGTCCCTGAACTTTCCAGAGTTTGCAAAAGTTGGATTCCTGTTTTAAAAATATTTAAAAATCATATTTCCTATTTATTTTTATTATAAAAATTCATTTTTAATTTCTGAAAATTCTAAAAATTAGTATTTTAATTCCGAAAATTATTTTTAATTCCAAAATAAATCTAAATTAATTAGTTAATTAATTTCAGTTAATTTCTAATTGATTAATTGGTCAATTAATTCGAAAATTAATTAATTAATTGATTTAATTAATTATTAATTGATTTTAATTAATTATTTAATTAGATTTAATTATTTAAAAATGATTTAAAAATTCTGAAAAATAGTTTCGAGCTTTAAAATATTATTCTAAATTATTTCTAAGGCTCGATAATTAGTATAAAATTGTTTCGGAGCCAGAATTGGCCAACCGAACCCTGTTTATTATTCCGAAATTGATCCAACGACCCGTTTTAATTCCGAAAAATGTTTTTAAAAAATCATTTTAAATACCCGAAAGCCTATTTATGACCCGAGACTTCTTTATAAACGACATATCATTGATTGCGTGATGTATTATGTGCTATACGTGACTTGTTGATTGACTATCGGTCTATATATTCGGTGTTTACTTGATTATTGCATAACTTTCAATCCGTTAATCGGATTTGGGTAAAACGAAGGGTAGATAGAAGTATGTGTTGAATAGAATTCTATGAGTCAATTATTGATAGATGCTTATGGTATGTGAGCAGAAGAGGCAAGGCGTAGGAAAGGGAAACAGATAGTTGAGAAGTAAGACGGTTGTGATTGGAAGCGTGTGCAGTGTAGTAAGCTAATACCGGGCAAGTGTTCTGAACTTTCTCGAGATATTGTAGTACTTGATAATCCTGTGATATTGCAAGTGCTTTGAAGCACAGAAACCTAAACCCTGATTTCAGTTATTGTTCTTGAGCCATGAATCATATTCTTTCTAAGCCATTGATTGTTGTATACCCAAACACGAACCTCAAGTATACGATATTACTCCACAAATACATGTAAACAAAATCCCAAACACTGAACTGAATTACTTGTACATTCAATCATTGTATCCTATGCTTTGAAAGCCCAAATCTTTGAAACCCTGAAATGTTGATTCCTTTGTTATCCAATTCTTTCATTACCCAGCATCCAAGCTTTTAAATTGCCTTATTGATCCTTACAAGGATTGAAACCCTTTCATTGTTAAACATTTATTGTTGTTAATGATTTCGGTTATTGTTTATTATTGCATATTCTGTTATTATGTTAGAATTGGATTGTTTTTATAAAATTGTGGACCAGATTCGTGGTCAGACCATATAATGGTCAATTTAGGCTAATGTGTGCCTTGGATCCAGTAGTTAGAGCAATGTTGTGTGCCTTGCTCGGGGTTAGTGCGTGACTGATCAGCAGCCTAACCTTGGTTTTTAAATTAAAAATATAATATCCAATTCTAAATCATAATCCATTGTTCACTTGATATACTAATCATGTTCACTTGATGATCATTATTCTCAGTTTTGTCATTATGACTTGCTGAGCTAGTTAGCTCATTTGTGCTATGTTGTTTATATTCTTTCCAGTTAAAAAGGAACCGGTTGGTAAAGAGGATCCCCAGTCCAGCGCGAGAGCTAGGGATTCAGGTTCAGGTTGAGGAAGCTGAGCTAGTAGGTTTCTTTTGGGATAATTTAAGTTTGTAAAAGTTTGTAATAATGTTTAATACTCAGTTTGAGTTTGAAATAGTTGGGATTTGAACGGTTTATAATATATTAGTGTGTGTGGCTTGTGTGCATACTCTAACCTGTTGCGGTCCGTGGTGGTTGGTAAGTAGGGTCACTGCATATATTATTATTATTATTATTATTATTATTATTATTGTTATAAGCAGGTTATAATTAAGGTGTGTGTGGACCCCAAACTTCTGACCCGGGTTTGGAGGGCGCCACATTAACTGACAAACCACTTGAGGAAGTTACACAGAAACACCTTGACAAGGTTATATCTGTTCAAGTGGTACTGGATACTCATGATAAGAGTAATGTCAAAGAACAGTTGATTCTATTTCTTAAAGATGGAAGAACATACAGAATGTCAGAATCAGATGTGCTGAACAAATCTCTGAAAGAACTTCAATTCTTTCATTATCTTTTGGAGATAAAGTCTGAGATTACCAGAAGATGGTCAAATTTCATCATGAAGACCATAAGGGATAAAGCCAGAATCTCTGGATCAAGGGTTGCAGAATTTATTCCAAAGATAGTTGAAGATGATGGAAGTGAAATTCCAATGAAGAAGAATTCTGCTAAACTTGAGGTTATTCTGAAAGAGAAATGTCTGTGCTATAATAAAGACTCTTCTCATCCAAGAGTTATTAGACTTGGTGATGGATTAGAAAGAAATCACATCTCAGCATTTAGGACTGCAATCTACCAGATTGGAAGTCAAGATGAAGAACTGAAGTAAGTCAAGGCTACAATAGCTCAAGTCCTGAGAAATGCAGAAGAGAAGCTGATATCAAACTTTATCAAGAATCGTTTTAGATTCAGATTGATTCAGTGAGATTGGTAAAAGTTGTAAGGACTGTAAGTTGTAGTTAGTTGTCTAAATAAACTCTCATTGCATTTGTACTTAAATGTTTTTGACATCATAAAATCAATTAACTTGTATATTTTTCATAATTTACAAGTTGGGGGAGATTGTTAGATATATTTGTGATGTCATGTCTAATCTGATTTGTTTAGTTTCAGAACTTAATATCAGGATTTATCAGGACTTACTGGAAATCAGAACGTACTGAAGTCAGAACTTATATCAGAACTTAAGGCGTCGGGATTTATATCAGGACTTAAGTGCGGGTACTTCAGATAAGGAATGCGGCCGATTTACAGGAGAGGATTTGGACTAAAACAAAGGAAGATATGCATGAAGAGTTGGACATCTAGAAGACTTGTAGAAGATAATATCTGATTGATATATTTTAGGAGGAGATATATTTTATATCAATTAGAAGATATCTTGTAACTGTGTACTATATAAACACAGCTTAGGGTACACTATATGTGTTATCATTCACGAGAACATTATTCATTGTAACCTAGCAGCTCTTAGTGATATTGATATCACTGAGAGAGTAGTTTAACCTACTTTGTAAGAAAGCTTATTATATTGAATAAACTTGATTACTGTTACATACTTGTGTTCTAAATTGATTTGATTGTATAAACACTGTATTCAACCCCCTTCTATCGTGTTGTGTGACCTAACAACAACTTCGTAGGAACTGGTGAACAAAGATATTGCTGCTTCTGAGGACTATCACAAGATGATGGACTTCATTTGAAGTTGCAAACTAAGCTATGTGATGCTTGAATCTCCAGTTATTTACTGTGAAGTTGTGGAGGATATGTGGACTACTACAGTGTGCAACTCTAAAGATAATACCATTGCCTTCTCTCTCGAAGGTATTGACCATTGTATTAACTGTGATGAAATTCAAGCATGCCTTCATTTACCTGAAAACAACATACGTGTTCCATACAAAGACATAGATATGAGCATCATGCTTGTGTCTATGGGTTATTCTCTCAGTCATGCCAAATTAGGTGAGTTTAGGAGAATGGGCCTTAGAAAAGAATGGAGCTTTCTCTGTGACTCTTTTATTAAAGCATTTTCAGGAAAGATTATTAACTTTGATGCATTTAGTTACTCTATGGTTAACATGTTTTACATGCTTTTAAGTGACATGTACTTCAATTTCAGTAGTTCTGTCATGTATGAACTGGGGTATAAGTTAGGAGACATTAAGAAGAGGTCTAAGAAAATATGCTATGCTAGGTTTATTATGATGCTAGCAAATCATGTGTCTAAGGACCTCTTAATTGATAACCCAACAAATAAGCTTGATTGTTGGGTCCAAGAAAAGAGGGTTCTTGTTGATCTTAACAGGAATAATCTCTACAATATAGTGCATATCAACTACTTTCCAATCATGGAGGCACCTCAGGTAAGTGAAGTAAATATTTCTGTCTCCACTGCTTCCTAACCTCAAGTTTCTTTGCAAACTACTGTGGCTATGACATCTGTGACAGTGACCAAACAGATGCTTACCCAAGCCACAAAATCCAAAATTTCTAGATCCAAGTCAAAGAAACCCCACTCTAGTTCCTCTCAAAAGAAATTAGTTTTAAAACCTACCAAAGCACAAGAGGGGAGTGTGAAGGGTGGTGAGGAAGGTGAGGGACAGGGTGAAAATTAAAGAAACCCTAAGGATAAGGAGAGTGAGGTTTGTGTGACCCAAACCAGCCACACTGCAGTTTTCCAACAAATTGTAGTGCTTAATAAGAAAATAAGCTCATTACTAGTTGCATCCTCCCAAAAAGAAGTGACTATTGAAACAAGCTCTCAACCAAGAGTACACGCCAAAAGGGGAAGAGACATAGACCAACCTTAAACTTATATAAGAAAGAAGAAGTTTAAACCTATGGGGGAGTCACAGGGTGCACACACAGTGCCAACTACAGTCAAAGACTCAGTTACTGCACCATCACAAAGTCAGGTTGATGTGGGTCCAATAAATGTAGTGTCACAGTCAAAATTTCTCATAATTGGAATACCTCACACGCACAATTCTCCCAGAATGGATGTGGACATCATCTTATAGATGATTTGTTGTCTAACTTGCCATTTCTTTCTAATACTACTGAGAAATCTGTGCATAATCTCAAATCAATTACCACAGATTTTATAGTAGTTTCAACTCCTAACTCTATCATTTCTACTCTTTAGACGGATATTCCTCATCCGTCGACCAGAGATTGTCTCTCGACGGATAAGCTTCACAGTAATTATCCGTTGACATTCACAACTACTATTTCGATGGATGTTCCTCGTCTGTTGGAAGTCTCTACACAATTTGAAATTTTCAAACATGTTACAATCACTATTAGGATTAAGGGAAGGGGTGAACTAATGAGAGGCTGAGTTGCTCTCAGGCAAAAGGAGAGGAAAAGAGTGATCAAATGCATGCTATTTCTTCCAGTATGGCAAAAGTGAGTGAGAGGAGTCCCACCTTAGATGGTGAAGCTGAGGGTGGGAAGCCAAGGGGAGCCCTTGATGCAAGAAAAGAGAGATAATGAGAGAAAAGCAGGTACAACAGAAGAATGAGAAGAGTCCTCTGTTAGTGAGTTAAAGGATGCCAGTGATGCAGAAAAGAAGCAGTTATTTCAGTAAGAATATCAAGTTGTTTTAGAATCTGTTTCTTTTGATCCTGAGACATTTACTCATCATGTTTCAGAATATCAAATTCTAGCTGGACAGGGCAATGAGGCTTCTGAGAGGACTTTAAACTTGGTGCACACTACAACTTCTATGCTAAGAGCCAACGATACAATCAACTCTCTTCCACCTATAGCTGGTGATGATCTTGAGATAGATTCTAGTGGCTCTCTTGGAGATGCTTCTAATGAGGAAGATGATGGTATGAACATAGAGGGAGATGCACGACCTAGCTCAACCACAAGCACTCCATCCTGGATGTTTAACAAGGACTGTACTGATCATCATTTCAAATATACTTTATTCAAGCTTATCCATCAAACTCAATCAGCTCTTCAAGCCACCACAGATGCCAATGCCAAAAGTCTTCTCCAAGCCCATCTAGAATCACTACAACTGCACAAGATTCAATCTCTCAAACAGAGTCAAAATGTGGATGACATCAAAACCAATATTGAGAAAATCATGAAGGATATCAATGACAGAATGGAGTATAAACTTCCTGAATCAACAATGAAAGACATCCATCAGAAACTCAGGAAGGACTATGACTTGAGTAGAAAATTTGACTCTTTGGCCTATAGGCTAACAGCAGTAGAGAATTCTATTACCAAGATGCTTGTCAATTAAGTCCACCAGACACTCCTTCTTCAAAAATTGGTGGCTTCTCAAACTCCAACCCCTGCATTACTTGATGATAACAAAAAAGGGGGAGAAGGATGTAATTTTCCAAGCTATTGAGGGGGAGAAGGATGTGCACATTCAAGTCAGCAAAGTAATTATTCCAGCCATTACTTTCTCAAGGCCACCAGTATTAGACAACATTGACTTGATGAACATTGCAGCAGCTGACCTCAAGATGAAAGAATAAATAAAGAAAATTGATGACAAAATTGAAAAGTTATTTGATCCAATTGAAACTCAAGACAAATATGTGAAGCACTTCACACAATTGAGACAAATTCCAATAAGTGAAATGAGCTTGGGGAATATGGAGAGAGGTCAAACCTCAACTAGAAGACATCAAAAGGCCACTGTGATTTTGAATCCCAGAATCATTCATCAAAATATTCAATCAAAAATCCTTTGGACCTAGTCTATGCAACTCCTCAACCTGATGAAAAGAAGTTGCTTGGTCACTCAATTGCCAATAATAAAGATCCAAGAGACTCAGCCTTGAAGAAGAGAATAGCAAAGATTTACAGAATTGGTAAACTAATTTGTGTGATGGCTGAACATCCTCAATTTGGAGAAGCCAAGAAATAAGAAAAGTTGAGGCTCAAGCATCAGAAAAGGCAGGCTGCCTTAGAAGCTAAGAAACATGATGAAAAGCTTGCAACCAAATTAGAAAGTGAGAAGCATGTCATCTTAACTGAAACTGAGAAGCTGGAGGAACCAAAGCAGAAATCTATAAAAAGAGTAAGGAAGGAAAGAGCCAAAAGGAAGCTGGTATTTGAAGAAAAAGAGGAAGAACTAAAGCCAACCCAGTCTACTACTACAAATCAACCAACCTTGCCCCCAATGGAGCAAGCTGAAATCAACGTCAATCCTGAGGTGAATTTTAATAGTGAACCAATCATTCCTAAGGATGAACCAATAGACTAGGAAAGCCTAAATACTCCTGAGCTGAACATCCCAATACCAACCCCTTCAAGGAAAATAAAGAACAAACCAAGAAAGCGAGTCAAATCTGTCCCAGTTTAATCCAAAACCTTATCCAAACCCAAACCTATAATCAACAAAGGAGATCAACTCTTTATTTGTGATATTAAGGAGTTTTCAGACATCAATCTTGACTTGGATGAGCTGGATGAAGTGAGAGCTATTGATGCTCATAATAGACTCCCAGAAAGACCAGTGTTTAGATACAAGGGTGAAAAGGAATTTACTTGGCCTCTTCATAGGATTCTCAATGAAGCCTACTCTGTCTTAGTGAAAGAATTTTCTGTAATTAAGAAAAACTTTGGATTCATCATGGTGGCTAAAAAGGAGGTACTTAAAAAATTAAACAAATAAGACAAAGCTGGATAGACCCAAGTGCATTACCAAGAGTCTTAACCATTCCTTACACTGGGAATAGAGTGCGCTTGAGGCCATATTGGTTAATGGAGTTCAAGGATGAAAAGAACACCACAAGATTCTTCAGATTAGAAGACCGTCTAAAGATATCAAGCAATGAAACTCTCAAGGAAATACAGGATCAATCAAATGAAGATGAATCTGAGTTCTACGGACAACTCCAACACCAGATTGAAGAGAACAATGAAAAGCTGGGAAAGAAGACTAGACCCTCAAGGATAAAAAATTAATTTTCTCATACTAGAGGAGTACCTTGAAAAAAGCTTGTAAGACTTGTGTGAACTTTCTTTTGTCAACTTTCAATAAATTTGCAACACTTATTATTTTATCTGCTATTTAATGATTTTTTTTGTTTAAGATGTTTTGTTATTATCAAGTCCTTCTAAATTTATGCCTACAATTCTAGTAGACATAATTTGGGGGAGATTGTTGGGAATATATTGTATGCTTGATGATATTTTACCAAAATACCTTAGTAGATTTGATTAAGTAAATTTGTAGCTTTCAACAGATAATCTTACTCTGTCATCCGTTGAAAGAGTAGCTTATGTTTAAATAAGTTTTTGTAGCACATTCTTGTGTACTGTAATGTCTTAGAGAATTAGAAGTTGTAGGAGATTCTAAGTCATGTTGACTACAAGAATGATATGCAGAATGTGTTGGCTAATTGTATATATTAGATGCCTTGTAATTTGGCATAAGTGAAATTGAGTCAACTGCTATGTAAATACTTTCAACGGATGTTTCTATAAAGTTTCGACGGATGGCCCAAGTCTTATTCAATGGATGATCCAATAGACTCTCGACGGATGATCCAATAGACTCTCGACGGATGATCCAATAAAGTCTCGACGGATAACAAATTCAAATAGGAGTTGATAGTGACTTGACAGTCACATGGGTTGATTGTATACAAAAAGAATGTGGCGGCTTGTATTCAGGATTATGAAGATCAAGAAGCATTTCCATTTCCATGCTAACTTGAAGAAATACAAAGATGCTGGATGGAGAAATGAAGAAACATGTGATTAGACTTAGACATGTTTGTTTTATTTAGCTTGTCTTTTTCACATGTAACTTGTGTTGGGAATATGTTGTGACCTTGATGATTTCATTAACAAAATACCTTAGTAGATTCAACTTAGTGTATTATGTAGCACTCAACGGATAAGCAAATATAGTCCCGACGGATGACTCAATACAGTCCCGAGGGATGATGATTTAACATCTATCGAGTGAGTAGCTTATGTAACAATAAGTTATGTAGCACATTTATGCAAACACCTTTGTATAGATTCTGTAGTAGCATATAAGTCATGTTGACTTTAATTAGATATGCAGAATAGGTTGATTAATTGTACATAGATGATGTCTTGTAATTCTGCATAAATGAAATAAAGTCAAGTACCAAATAGCTACCCGACGGAATATCAACAAAGCTACCCGACGGATGATCAACAAGGCAACCCGACGGATGATCATGTACCCGACGGATCATCAATTCAAACATCTATTGACAGTGACAACATAGTCACATGCATCGAGTGTATGCAAAAGGAATGTGGAAGCCTATTCAACTGGGTTTTTGAGAACAAAGAAGCATTGCCATTTCCATGCTATTATGAAGATATTCAAAGATACTGGAATAGAGTAATGAAGCAGCATAGTATTAGACTTGATAGGTTTTGTTTTATTATCCTGTCCTATTACTGTGTAATCTTGGTGATATATAAACCAAGAGTAGCAAATAGAACAATAACAACAACAAGACTAAGCAATTATTCTCTCAGAGAAACAATTATAAGCTGAATCCTTTAGCATTTTTCTGTAAAGTTTAGTTGTTCTTATTTGTAAGAAGCTGTGAGCTATTCAAGCTTCACGGAGTTCTCTCGATATATATATATATATATATATATATCTAGTGGATACATTCAAATCCACCAGAAAGTTTTAAAGACTTGTGTTTTTATTACTTTGTATTTTGATTCATATTTAACTTGGCATTCCGCATTTTGCAAGTCAAAACACTGACATATATATATTTTAAGTTAGAACATTTTATAATTCAAATAAAGTTTCAAGATTTCCATTCAACCCCCTTCTGTAATTCTTATTGTATTGTTAGGGACTAACAATTGGTATCAGAGCAAGCTCTTGAAGAACAAAGAGTTTAAAGATCATAACAAACAGCAACATGAACAAGAAGGATGTTGGAGTTAAGATTCCTTTTCTGGACAAAGATAATTACCATCAGTGGAAGGTAAAGATGCATCTTCATTTACTTTCTCAAGATGAGGCCTATTTGGATTGCATAGAGAGAGGCCCTCATGTACCAATGAGAGCTGCAACTGGAAATGAGTCATCAGTTCCCAAGCCAAGGCATGAATGGTCAGATCCTGATATTGAACAAGTCAGGAAAGACAAGAAGGCCATGAATATTCTGTTCAATGGAGTTGATGGTGACATGTTTGACAACATCATCAATTGCAAAACTGCCAAGGAAGTATGGGATATAATTCAGATTATCTGTGATGGCACTGAACAAGTTAGAGAAAACAAGATGCAGTTACTAATTCAGCAATATGAGCATTTCCAATTTGAAGAAGGTGAAACTCTCACTGATATCTTTAGTAGATTTCAAAAGCTACTAAATGCTCTAAAGCTGCATAGAAGACTCTACCAAACCAAGGATTCTAACCTCAAATTTCTGAGATCCCTTCCAAAAGAATGGAAACCAATGACAGACTCCTTGAGAAATTCACAAGAATACATGGAGTTTACACTAGAGAGACTGTATGGCATTCTAAAGACTTATGAGCTTGAAATAGAGCAAGATGAAAGAATGGAGAAAGGGAGAAAGAAAAGAGGGTCCATTGCACTGTTGCTGAGTTAGAAAAAGAGAAGGAGATGAAGATAGAAGCTGTTGTGTGGCGCCCTCCAAACCCGGGTCAGAAGTTTGGGGTCCATACACACACATCATATTTATAACCTGCTTATCATAATAATAAAGATAAAAATAATAATATGCAGTGACCCTATTTACCAACTACCACGGACCGCAACAGGTTAAAGTATGTACACAAGCCAAACACACACTTATATTACAAACCGTCCAAATTCTAACTATTCAAACTCAGAACTGAGTATTAAGCTTTATTACAAACTTTTACAAACTTAAATTATCCCAAAAGATACCTGCTAGCTTAACTCGATCAATCTGGACCCCTAGCTCTCGCACTGGTTTGGGGATCCTCGCTACGAACTGGTTTCTTCTTAACTGGAAAAGAACATAAATAACATCGCACAAATGAGCTAACTAGCTCAGCAAGTCTCAATGACAAGACTGAGAATAATGTTAGGTATGAATACAACATAGAGGGGGGGTGAATGTGTTTTAGCTTAAATGTTTGATTTTGATCGACTTTGGCTTTAGCAGTTGGTTGTTATCAATGATTTAGTAGAGTAGATGTTAAACATAAATAACTGTGCAAATATATAAAACAAAGATCTTCGAAACTCACTTAATTTTATATTAAAAAAATCAAGCAGTGTTTTGCTACAAAATCTCTAAGTTCTTGTTTTTAGAACTTAGCTTCTTTCGTGAGAGAGAATTACCAGATTTTCTATCTCGATTGTTCTACTTAAATAGAGGACCAGTGTTAACTTTATAACTCAGATAACTGCTGGTTTACACAGTGGATAATAAACATGCTATTAGCTTTTCTAAATTGTCACTTGTCATTTCTATTTATAGAAAAGAAAATCTTCCATTTCTGGCTTAGCATATCTTTAGCATCCCGTGATTACTTTAATCTCCTCTGTCAGTTAATCTTTGCCATTGATCTTGCACATCTCTCAAGCTGCTTTTTGTAGACTTGTCAATCCAGCTATGTGAATTGTTTGTTGATTTGCAACCTTGGATATTAAACTGTTCTGCAATTCTGTACTTAGAGAAATTTCTTCACTTCGAGATCTCCAATAAAGCTGTAGAGAACTCGACATCTCGATAGGCATGTTGGCTTGTCGATATCTCTGAAACTTCATTGTTGACTTGACTTATCGACAACTCTGATTTCTCTAGTGAATTTTGGTTTATCGATAACTCAGAGTTCTCTAATGGACTTTGGCTTATCGATAACTCAGAGTTCTCTAATGAATGTATACTTGTCGATATCTCTGAGTTCTCGAATGGGTATCTGACTTATCGATATCTCCAATAGCATTTCATGAGTTCTCGATAGACAGTTCCTGAGTTCTCGATAGGCAATTCCTGAGTTCTCGAATGACTTCTCTATAACACTAATTATGTGACTTGTAGAGATCTTGACTTAGAATGTTTTACACCAAACAGATTTATTCAACTCCAAGCTTCTTCATAATTCTTCTAAGGCATGATCTTCTTGATCTTCTTCCAAATAGGATTCTTAGGCTTGACACTATTTAGAGAAAAATGCTTCAGTCTGCTCCATTTACATTTTACAGACATCAAGTGTTACAAGTATGAATTACAGATTAAGGTTACAATACAACTAATCTCAGGGTTGTCAGTATGACTTAGTCTTGTTATGATACAGGCATGTCTTGCACAACAATCTCCCCCAATTTGTGAGAAGATTGCTTATCACAAATTCATGCATGTTAACAAGACTAACCCCAAGTTAAAGAATGAAAATAAAATGATACAAAAGTTGATACAACACTTGTGCATTGAACATTTGACAGCTTACAATGATTAAGTAAAGACTAAGCTTTTTGATTCTTTCTCAAATATGTTCTTAATCTGCACAAGTATTTCTAATTCTTCTAGGATGGGGGTGTCAGTTAGAGCCTCTATTAGTTTCAGCAAATCTGGTTTAGGATAACTAGCTAACATCCCTGTCCTATATCTTGATAAAGAGCCAGCTTTTATATTCAGAAATCTTCCATCCTTTGGTATTCTGCTCTTGCCTGCTGCCTTCAACTCTTCTGATCTTCTGAGTTCTCGATAGGCAATTCCTGAGTTCTCGAATGACTTCTCTATAACACTAATTATGTGACTTGTAGAGATCTTGACTTAGAATGTTTTACACCAAACAGATTTATTCAACTCCAAGCTTCTTCATAATTCTTCTGAGGCATGATCTTCTTGATCTTCTTCCAGATAGAATTCTTAGGCTTGACACTATTTAGAGAAAAATGCTTCAGTCTGCTCCATTTACATTTTACAGACATTAAGTGTTACAAGTATGAATTACAGATTAAGGTTACAATACAACTAATCTCAGGGTTGTCAGTATGACTTAGTCTTGTTGTGATACAGGCATGTCTTGCACAACAATCTCCCCCAATTTATGAGAAGATTGCTTATCACAAATTCATGCATGTTAACAAGACTAACCCCAAGTTAAAGAATGAAAATAAAATGATACAAAAGTTGATACAACACTTGAGCATTGAACATTTGACAGCTTACAATGATTAAGTAAAGACTGAGCTTTTTGATTCTTTCTCAAATATGTTCTTAATCTGCATAAGTATTTCTAATTCTTCTAGGATGGGGGTGTCAGTTAGAGCCTCTATAAGTTTCAGAAAATTTGGCTTAGGATAACTAGCTAACATCCCTGTCCTGTATCTTGATAAAGAGCCAGCTTTTATATTCAAAAATCTTCCATCCTTTGATATTTTGTTCTTGCACGCTGCCTTCAACTCTTCTGATCTTCTGATATACTCAGATCATAGATGTTGATGATATTATTAGCTCCAGTAATCTTTGACATCATCTATTATATATTACAATCTCCCCCAACTTGTTCATTATGAAATTATGCACAAGTTCTGATTGATGATGTCAAAACTTTATCCAAATGCAGAAACCAAAACCAATCTTCCCATCAGGTCTTCTTTTGTTGAGTTGCATTTAGATTTATTCAACATCCATTAGCTGTTTTGGCATTTAGATATATTCTCCCCTTTTTTGACATTATCTCCAAGAAGAAAGATCCAGCTAAATGCACAGTGTTCAAGCTGCTGTCATTATCCATTTGGAGCACTGTCTGCAGCTTCAAGCTCCATTGAGATTCATGGTGATAAGTTTAAAAAAAATAGAAGTTTCACTTAGATCTGCAGAAAAAGTCTGTTAGTGATAAAAGTTCTAAGCTCTATGTTCTTTTGAATAAGTAGTCTCAGAAAATCTCATTGCACTAGTGTCATGACTTTTGAGAGTCAGAATTCCCTCACAAGGATTACTAAATCCATACATTCATCTACCTCTTCTTTTGCCAGGAAGGATCCTGCCTCTCTTATTTTATGTTTTTCACTCAGTCTTTTCTCGTATCCTCACATGAAAGGCTCAAATGTTGTTTGACCTACAGAAATAAGAGATGGCTGAGAAGAGGTAATATGTGATCATATGATTAGAGCAAGACCATATAGGGCTAATCATACTCATTTCACCAGAAAAATGAGTGCATTAGCATCTATGACTGGGGTCACAGTTTGACTCACAGATTGCTCTGTGGTTGTGACAGTGTGTTGTCCTCCACTTGTAGTGGGAACCTCCATTGGAATTGGAGAGGATTTGACTGGGTTAATGTCATGTACACCAGCCTCAAACCTTTGTGCACCTTGCAGAGCACTGTCACAAAAATGTGATAAGATTACCCTTCTTATGACATTGTCATAGGCAATTGTTCTTCTAGCTTTGACTGCTAAGACAGCTTCTGCTAGAGTTATGAGGGGAGTTGTTCCTTTTTGAGGAACCTCCAATTGAATTGGAGAGGATTTAGATAGCTCCCCCTCAGGAGTACTACCCTCAAACCTTTCAGTCTGTGAAGACTGTTTGTGCACATGAAGGTGCAAGAGAAACATTCATGAAATATTCAGTAAACTGATAAACTTTCATGTTTGGTGGATTCTTTTCTCAAACAACTGAATCAATCTGAAGGTCATCAAGAAATTGTTGTCCTTTTATAAAACAGGTGGCTTTTGAGAGTCACCTGAGTGGGATTGTGTTTGAGTTTGCATGTGTTTGTGTTGTTGTGCTTAGGTAGACCACAGTTTGGTTTTGAGGTGATTTGGCTGCAGTTTTAGCACTAATATGTGTGAATTGATTATTTGAATTCCCTGTTGATGTCTTGTATTAGACCTGAAATGCATTGAACAACTGTATCTCTTTGGAGTTTCATTAGACAAACACATTGTAAGATATTTCAGTTGCAAGCATTATTACATAAAAGACAAAATTTAATACAGATATAAGCACATAGTAATTATTACACAAGCAAAAGATTTCAAGACAAGAATCAGAACTTTCAGACAAGAATCAGAACTTTCATTAAAAAAACATAGTACATTAAGACATAGATTTAACAAGTAAATCCTAATCCTAACTACTCTAATTCAGACTCCTTCTTCTCGGCCTCCAACCCCATTGCCCTGTGCTGGTAAGCTCTGGACATGGAGTGTGCAAGAGAGATGATCCTCTCCTGCAACTCCAAAGCAGCAAGGCGTTGCTGCTCAGCCACCCTGGCTCATCTCTCCTGCTCAAAAGAGGCTTCAATCTCAAAGAAAAGAATGTCGATTTGATCATCCCACGAGAGTTCGTAAAAGACCTCAAGTGGAATATCAAAGGGGCTGTAAACAACCCCCTTGAGACGGACATGAAGTGTGAAAGGATCAAAATACACTAGATCATCATCCAAATGATGGACCGGTTGATAAGCTCCATTAACAAGTCTGTAGAAGACTGGGGAATCCATTTGAATGAGAGAAAGAAAGATGAACAGGAGGTGAGTTTGAAATTTGATGTTTATTGAGATTAGGAGAGTGATGAAGTGATAAAGAGTGAAGCGTTTTAATTTATAGAGGGAGTAAAGATAGAAACCAAGAGACTCTTGTGTTGCCCGGATAATAGGAGTAATAATCACATAAGCCTACTAGACAGCTAGACTTGACTAGTGACCATTCCCCATGCAAGTACTCAAGAATATTAGTTAATTTTAAAGAGTAACTATTCCCCATGCAAATAAGCACGTACTCCCTACACAAAAAGTAACTCTCCCTATCAGCAAGCAATCAGATAAATTTATCACTATCAGCATACTCAAAACAACACAAATAATGTACTAGTCTACTAACATTGGACTAACATATTTCCACGTAAGCAAGAAATCATATAAGCATGTGAATGTGTCAATAAGTCAGAGAAATTTAGAGACAAAGTATGTCAAAAGTATTTTTGTGAGCAAAATTTATGAAAAAAATTTGTTCAGTTTTTCATACTTTTTGCTTCTTTTGATCTGTTATTTATTAAGTTCACATACTGAAGATATGACGTAATAAATATTCAGTTTACTTAGAATTTTGAGAAATTCCAAGTTAAGATTAATGGAGAAGTCTGGGTATTTATAGAAAAAGTAAAATACTTATCGAGAAGTCAAATAAACGTTTGATATTAAACTTATCGAGAAGTAATTTTGAATATGAAAAAGGTACATTTGAGAAGTCAAATGACTTATCGAGAACTCTGATAATTGCCCGGTTTGTCCAAAAAGGACTGAAATAATTCTAATTTATTTGAATTGAATCAAATTAAAATCAGAATAAATTTTCCAAAAGTATTTTCTAAAATAATTCATTGAATTAAATTATTTTAGTTCTGAGTTATTGATAAGTCTCAAAATATCCTTGTCGAGAACTCTGTGAATTAACACTATTAGAGAACTCTACATGGTCTTATCGATAAGTCATAATAGAGCTTATCGAGAAGTCATTCGATAAGTTTGTAAATAGACTTGTCGAGGACTCACTCGAGAACTCTAAAATGACTTGTTGATAAGTCATTTTGACTTATCGAGAACTCAATTCTCTATACCTTTGAGTACTGTAATTCTGCCTTGTGTTAATTTTACACATTTAAGATGTAAATTAACAACTGAGCAGTTTACTTAGAATTTTGGAATATTCTAAGTTAATTTTTGAATTTTTTAAGAAAAATAAATATACAGAGATTCTGAGATATTTATAATTCATATTTTAGTTAATTTCCAATTAAATCAAACTAGGTTGATTTATTAGAAATTAATCTGCTGCAACACATTAGCTGAGTTCTTTGCCTTAGGATGAAGAATTGAGCATTCCAATTTCACTCACAAGTCTAGTGAAGGTTGCTTCATCCAAAGGTTTAGTAAAAATGTCAGCTAATTGTTTTTCTGTTGGAACAAAAATGAGCTCAATGGTACCATTTGTAGCATGTTCCCTGATAAAATGGTACCTAACATTAATGTGCTTTGTTCTAGAATGATTAACTGGATTAGCTACTATAGATATGGCACTAGTATTGTCACACATAATGGGAATTTTGTGTAACACTAGACCATAGTCCATTAGCTGATTTCTAATCCAAAGCACCTGAGCACAACAACTTCGAGCAGCTATATATTCAGCTTCAGCTGTGGAAGTTGACACAGATTGTTGTTTCTTACTATACCAGGATACAAGTCTTTGACCAAGAAATTGACAGCTTCCACTAGTACTTTTCCTATCAACCCTGCATCCAGTAAAATTTGCATCTGTGTATCCAACAGCTTCAAAACCAGTTCCCTTAGGATACCATAATCCCAAGTTTGGAGTTCCCTTTAAGTATCTGAAAATCCTTTTTACAGCCATCAAATGTGATTCCTTTGGATTGGCTTGAAATCTGGCACATAGACAAGTAGCAAACATGATGTCTGGTCTACTAGCAGTCTAATAAAGCAATGATCCAATCATCCCTCTGTAGCTTAAAATATCCACACTCTTGCATTTCTTGTCTTCATCCAACTTGGTTGCAGTAGACATAGGTGTAGATGCAGGTGAGCTATCCACCATACCAAATTTTTTTAATAAGTCATTCACATATTTGGTTTGGCTGATGAAAATACCATCACTTATTTCACTAACTTGAAGGCCAAGGAAGTAACTCAATTCTCCCATCATGCTCATTTCATACTCACTCTGCATTAGCCTAGAGAATCTTTGACACAGCTTTTCATTTGTAGATCCAAAGATGATATCATCCACATAGATTTGAACTAGGATCATATCTTCACCATGCTTCTTGTAGAAGAGAGTCTTGTCAATAGTACCTCTGGTAAAACCATGTTTGAGCAAAAATTCTGATAGTGTGTCATACCAGGCTCTAGGTGCCTGTTTCAATCCATATAGAGCCTTGAGTAATTTGTAAACAAAGTTAGGGAATCCTGAATCTTCAAAGCCAGGTGGCTGTTGCACATAAACTTCTTCTTCTAGTTCACCATTAAGAAAAGCACTCTTGACATCCATTTGATACACCTTGAAATTTGAGTGTGCAGCAAATGTCAGAAAAATTCTTATTGCTTCTAGTCTTGCAACAGGAGCAAAAGTCTCATCATAGTCAATTCCCTCTTCTTGTGAGTAGCCTTTAGCAACCAGCCTTGCTTTATTTCTAGTAACAATTCCATTTTCATCCATTTTGTTCCTGTACACCCACTTAGTTCCAATTATGCTTCTGTTCTTTGGTGCAGGAACTAATTTCCAAACTTTGTTTCTCTCAAACTGATTCAGCTCCTCCTGCATAGCACATATCCAATCAGGATCCAATAGGGATTCTTCAGTTTTCTTGGGCTCTACTTGAGATAGAAAACATGTATGTAGGCATTCATTAGCAGTTGCACTCCTAGTTCTCACACCAGCTGAGGGATCACCAGTAACAGATTCTACTGTATGACTCCTATCCCACTTTCTAGTGTGTGTCTATTGACTAGTGCCTTCATCATTTTCTTCAGTATTACCATGACTGTCATTTCCATTATCTTCTTCTCCCCCTGAGTTTGTGCCATCAAATTCAGGTGTCTGAAGAGAGCTTTCATTCCCATGATTTTGTTCAGAGGTCTCTTCATTTGTCACTTCTTGTGCCACAACTTCATCTTCCTCATCAGAATCACTATCAATGGTTAGATTTTCAAATGCAAGGGCTTCAGCATCATTTACATCAAGGCATTCCAAGCCTGGACACTTGTCATCATCAAAAGTCACATCTGTGCTTTCCATAATTTTCTTTTGATCAATCACATAAACTTTGTAGGCTGTTCTTTCCAATGAATATCCCAGAAAAATTGCTTCAAAAACTTTAGAGTCAAATTTTCCCACATATTCAGAGTTGTCTTTTAGAATATAACACTTGCTTTCAAACACATGTAGATACTTCACTGTAGGCTTCCTGTTAGACATGACTGAGTAAGGTGATTTTCCATGAGCTTTGTCTATGAGATATCTGTTTTGAGTGTAACATGCAGTATTAACAGCCTCTTCCCAAAAACTAGTTGGCAACTGAGCATCTTTTAGCAAGGTTCTAGCAGCTTCAACCAATGTTCTATTTTTCCTGTCAACTACTCCATTCTGTTGAGGTGTTCTAGCCGCTGAGAATTCTTGAACAATACCTTTGCTTTTGCAGAATTCACTTAATATTGAGTTTCTGAATTATGTTCCATTATCACTCCTCAATCTTTTCACACTAACTTCTCCTTCAGCTTGCTTCCCAATCTTCTTGATGTGCTCAATTATTATGTTTGTAGTTTCATCTTTAGAGTACATGAACTCAACCCAAGTGTATCTTGAGAAATCATCAACCATGATAAGGGCATATTTGTTCCTTGAAATGGACAAGACATTTACTGGCCCAAACAAGTCCATATGAATAAGTTGTAGAGGTGCACTTATAGAATTCACAGATTTTGACTTGTGACTTGATCTTTTCATTTTTCCTTTCTGACAAGCTTCATAAACTTCCAGTTGAGCAAATTCCAGACTGGGCATATCTCTCACAAGCTCCTTCTTGACTAAGGTGTTGATTGCTTTAAAATTCAAGTGAGATAGCTTCTTATGCCACAATTTGCTTTGCTCTTCTGATGCCTTGGTGTAGAAATAACACACTCCATCCTTATTTGTTGAGTCTAAGTCTGCAACAAACAAGCTTCCCTTTCTTACTCCTTTGAGAGCAATTTCACCAGTCTTTTTGCTAATAAAAGCACAATCTTCTTTGTTGAAAACAACTTGAAAACCTCTGTCTGTAAATTGACTAACACTTAGAAGATTTACTTCTAATCCATCAACTAGTGCTACATCTTTAATGACAACATTTCCAGAAACAATCTTGCCATATCCCATTGTGAATCATTTGCTGTTGTCTTCAAAGGTCACCAAAGGGCCAGCCATTTCCTCAAATTATGATAGCAGGGCCTTATCACCTGTCATATGCCTGGAACATCCACTATCAATGATCCATATGACCTTCTTTCCTTTGCCCTGCACACAATGAGGATTAATTGTGTTTAGCTACCCAAGCTGTGTTGGGCACTTTCTTCTTGTTAACTGATTTAGCAGAAGTAGAATGTGAATTTTGAGATAAAATGGAATTCATGGACTGTTGAGCATTCTCCCTTTTAGATACAGAACCAATTTTTGATTCTATGAGATCAATTCTCAATTTGTGCTAACTCTTCATCACTTTCATGTTGCAGGGAATGCAGTCAAACTTGTCACAGAATGAATATGGATCATTAGCCTTAGCTTCATTGTACTTGCAGACTCCTTCAGGTGTATTGCTAACAGTCTTTTTACAAAGATGAGTTAGGTGATTCATTGATCCACAATTCTCACACCTCTTTCTGGGAGCATCTGTAACATAAGCAAAATTATTGCTTTTGTTTATCCCAATCTTTCCATTTCTATTCTTCCTTTTCTTTTTGGCCTGTTCAGCTTTAATCTCCTTCACAGGCTCCTTAGTTTCTTGATTGGCCTTTGGTGTTTCAACAAAGATGGAAGACTGAGTTGTCTCATCATTTTTCTTTTCCTTGTCCTCATCAGCTATTTCATGTTTGATGATCAACTCTTCTTCACTGAAGTTCACTTTATATGCCTTGAACAAAGGTGATTCAACTTTCTTCAAAATAATTGGAACATCCTCAGTTTCAGTTGATTTTCCTTTGTCACTGACAGACTTTTTTTTATTGTCCAACCCTCATAATCAAGACCAATGGCAATGTTTGCACATGGCTTGTTCTTTTCATTATATTGGCCAATCAAATCAGAAGCATTTTTGAAGGATTTCAGCTTCACTTCATTCTTCTCCAGCCTTTCTCTCAATACTGCTTCAATTTCACTTACACACTTTAATTTGTTCTTTAAGTATGCATTTTCTTTCCTAGCAGCATCAAGCTCAACTAGCAATAATTCAGTCTCTTGTTTTTCACTCTCAAGTTTTTCATTAATCTTTTTCAATCTGCTAAGTTCCTCATTTGCAACAACCATGCTTGTATGAATGTGGAACATTTTTATGCTCATCTTTTCAACAGTTTCCTTATATTGACTCACATTTAAATCAATTGTGGTAAGAGTTGGTACATGTGATTTAGATGATGAAGAGTCTCCTTGCTCCAAGGCCATGAGTGCATAGTTTCCAACTTCTTCATCTTCATCATTATCTGAATCATCCCAGCTCTTACCCTCAGCAATATAAGCTTTCCCTTGTTGCTTCTTTAGAAGAGCATCATACTTTGCTTCCAATTCAAGATAGGCTTTGTCTTTCTTTGCCTTCTTGGGTTTCCTACATTTTGTAGCAAATTGGCCCAACTCATCACAGTTAAAGCACCTTATGTTTGATCTATCAACAGATCCAGTTTTATAGCCAGTTTTGCTATCAAGAGTGTACTTCCCTTTTCCTTTCCAGCTGTTGTCTTTGTTGAAGGACTGTCCTTTGCTCTTGAAGAATCTTGGTTTCTTCACTCTAATGTTAGAGAATTTTCTAGCCAAGTAAGCCATTGGTTTGTCTAGCTCATCAAGAGTGTAGAACTCATCTTCTTCATCCAATTCCAGTATGACTTGCTCTTTAGTGTCATTGACTCTTTTTTCACTTGTAGAAATTTCTGGAGTTTGGGATCTTTGCTCATCATTAGAGGTCTGGCCATCATTCACAATTAGTGCACTTGAGCCGTCCAGTACATATCCTTGACCAGCCCTTAATGATTTCTTTTGAATCATTTCAAGTTCATAAGTTTTCAGAACCCCATAGAGCACTTCTAGTGTGATTCTACTCAAATCCCTTCTCTGAATGGAGAGATCTTTTGTTCCAAATGATCAGGGAGAGTAAGCAAGAACTTCAAATTCACTTCTTCGACATCATAAAATTTATCATGAAGCTGCAAGTCATTTATCAGCTTATTAAACCTTTCAAATACATCAGTAATACCCTCCTTTGGTTTAGCCATAAAACCCTCATACTGAGAAAACAATATCCTTCTTTGATTTGACCTAACCTCCTCAGTTCCTTCATAAAGTATCTCAATCTTTTCCCAGATCTGTTTAGCAGTGTCACAGTTGACAATGTTATTATACATTACATTGTCAAGTGACTCAATTAGTATCAGTTGCAAAGTACTGTCTAGGGAAACTTTCTCTCTTTCAGGTTCAGTATACTCAGAGGGATCCTTGGGAGCATAATAAGCTGGAATAACCATATCTCCATCTGTGGTTTCCTCAACTCTAACCACATGAGTGAAGGGCCCATTCTTGAGGATACCAATGTAAAGGTGATTGGCCATTCTTATAAACAGCAACATTTTATTTTTCCATAAAGTGTAGTTGGCCTTATCAAAGGGAGGAATCTTGATACTACTGATTTTCTGTGTATTCATTTTTCCAAGATCTAATTTGTTTTCTTTTAGATTTTGCTCTGATACCACTTGTTAGGTATGAATACAACACAGAGGGGGGGTGAATGTGTTTTGGCTTAAATGTTTGATTTTGATCAACTTTGGCTGTAGCAGTTGGTTGTTATCAATGATTTATTAGAGTAGATGTTAAACATAAATAACTGTGCAAAGATGTAAAACAAAGATCTTCAAAACTCACTTAATTTTGTATTAAAAAAATCAAGCAGTATTTTGCTACAAAATCTCTAAGTTCTTGTTTTTAGAACTTAGCTTCTTTCTTGAGAGAGAATTACCAGATTTTCTATCTCGATTGTTCTACTTAACTAGAGCACCAGTGTTAACTTTATAACTCAGTTAACTGCTGGTTTACACAGTGGATAATAAACATGCTATTAGCTTTTCTAAACTGTCACTTGTCATTTCTATTTATAGAAAAGCAAATCTTCCATTTCTGGCTTAGCATATCTTTAGCATCCTGTAATTACTTTAATCTCCTCTGTCAGTTAATCTTTGTCATTGATCTTGCACATCTCTCAAGCTACTTTTTGTAGACTTGTCAATCCAGCTATGTGAATTGTTTGTTGATTTACAACCTTGGATATTAAACTGTTCTGCAATTCTGTACTTAGAGAAATTTCTTCACTTCAAGATCTCCAATAAAGCTGTAGAGAACTCGACATCTCGATAGGCATGTTGGCTTATCGATGTCTCTGAAACTTCATTGTTGACTTGACTTATCGACAACTCTGAGTTCTCTAGTGAATTTTGGTTTATCGATAACTCAGAGTTCTCTAATGGACTTTGGCTTATCGATAACTCAGAGTTCTCTAATGAATGTATACTTGTTGATATCTCTGAGTTCTCGAATGGGTATCTGACTTATCGATATCTCCAATAGTAAATCCTGAGTTCTCGATAGACAGTTCCTGAGTTCTCGATAGGCAGTTCCTGAGTTCTCGAATGACTTCTCTATAACACTAATTCTGTGACTTGTAGAGATCTTGACTTAGAATGTTTTACCCCAAACAGATTTATTCAACTCCAAGCTTCTTCATAATTCTTCTGAGGCATGATCTTCTTGATCTTCTTCCAGATAGAATTCTTAGGCTTGACACCGTTTAGAGAAAAATGCTCTAGTCTGCTCCATTTACATTTTACAGACATTAAGTGTTATAAGTATGAATTACATATTAAGGTTATAATATAACTAATCTCAGGATTGTCAGTATGACTTAGTCTTGTTATGATACAGGCATGTCTTGCACAACAAATAATGATCATCAAGTGGAAAGGGTTATGATATCAAGTGAACAAGGAATTATGATTTAGAATTAGATATTATATTTTTATTTTAAAAACCAAGGTTAGGCTGCTGATCAGTCACGCACTAACCCCGAGTAAAGCATACAGCACTGCTCTAACTACTGGATCCAAGGCACACATTGGCCTAACTTGACCATTAATATGGTCTGACCACGAATCTGGTCCACAATTTTATAAAAACAATCCAATTCTAATATAATAACAGAATAAACAATATAAAGCAATAAACAGAATCATAAATAACATTGGATGTTCGATAATGACATGGTTTCAATCTTCACAAGGATCAATATGGCAATTTTAAAGCTTGGCCGTTAGGTAATGAAAGAATTGGATAACAAAGGAATCAACATTTTAAGGTTTCAAGGATTTGGTTTTTCAAAGCATAAGTTACAATGGTTTGAATATGTAAGTAATTTGGTTCAGTGTTTGGTATTTAGTTTATATGTATTTGTGGAGTAGTATTGTATATTTGTGGTTCGTATTTGGGTATACAACAATCAATGGTTTAGAAAGAATAAGGTTTACAGTTCAAGATCAATAACTGGAATCTGGGTTTAGGATTCAGTGCTTCAAAGCACTTGCAATATAAAACAGGACTATCAATCAACTACAATATATCTCGAGAAAGTTCAGAACACTTGCATGGTACTAGCTTGTTATACTGTACTAACTTCCAATCACAACCGTCTACTCCTCGACTATCTATTTCCCTTTCTTATGCCTTGCCTCTTCTTCTCACATATCATAAGCATCAATCAATACTCAACTTATACGATTCTATTCGATACACACTTCGATCTACCCTTCGTTTTACCCAAATCCGATTAACGGATTGAAAGTTACGCAATAAACTAGTAAATACCGAACATATAGACCGATAATCAATCAACAAGTCACATATAATACGTAACACATCAAACAATCAATGATATATCATTTATAAAGGAGTCTCGGGTCATAAACAGGCTTTCGGGTATTTAAAATGATTTTTAAAACATTTTTCGAAATTAAAACGGGTCATTGGATCAATTTCAAAGTAATAAACAGGGTTCCGTTGGCCAAATCTGGCTTCAAAACAGTTTTATAATAATTATCGAGCCTTGGAAACAATTTAAAATAATATTTTAATGCTCGAAACTATTTTTTGGAATTTTTAAATCATTTCTAAATAATTAAATCTAATTAAATAATTAATTAAAATCAATTAATAATTAACTAAATCAATTAATCAATTAATTTTTGAATTAATTGACCAATTAATCAATTAATTATTAACTAAAATTAATTAACTAATTAGTTCAGATATATTTTTAAATTAAAAATAATTTTTGGAATTAAAACAATGATTTTTGGAATTAAAATAATCATTTTCGGATTTTTTTAAAATTAAAAACAATTTTGAAAATAGTTTATAAAAAGAAATCCGAAATTTGAAAGAATTCAAAACAGGAGTACGGAATTTGTAAAGTTCTAGAAACTTCAGGGGTTAAAATGCAAGAACAGGATTTTAGAAGACTTTAGGATAAAAATGGATTGAAATCGGTCAAACCGGGTCAGGAATCCGGGTCACCAAGAACAGAAACGGGTCACGAAGAACCCAGTTTCCGGTGACCGGAAAACAACTCCGGCGAGCCCTGAACTGAGCAAAAACAGCACGGTCCCGTGTAATTCAGATGGGGTTTGCATTCCAAATCATTCCTAGAGTTCTAATCAAGCATCAATCGAACCAAACAACGACTGGAAATAGAAATCCGATCAAAACTCAACAGGATTCCGATTAACTCGATTAAAAATCGGCGAAAACTTTAAATCACAACTCCGTACTTATCAGGAATCATTTGTGATATGTAAATACATGGTTTGATTGCAAATTCGATATGGAACACAAAGCACCCATCGAGATCGAATGAAACCCTAACAAAGATTCCCCCAAATCGAATTGAAATTATTCAAAGTAATATAAACCCTAATTTCTAAATTCCGAGAATCAAACCCAAAATTAAACATGTTATTGAACTCCAAATCAAGAGTATAATATATCAAAATGATCAGGAAAACAAGCTTTACCACATACAATCATCAAATCATACAAATAATCTCTCGAACAAAAATTCATAATTTAAATACCAAGAAATTCGAATATAAATAATTAAATAGAAAATCACCTGATGTTTTTGGGTTGAAATTGATGAAAGATTTGAATTCTAGATTTCTATGCACACCAAAATCGGATATCAATAACGCCTCCGAATTTGTGTTTAATTACGAAGAACAAAATATAATTATAGTATTTTCTCTGTAAAAACTCTGTAAATACTTTTTGCAAATGATTTTTGGTACAAAATAAAATACAGTAGAGGCTATTTATAATTACAGAAAATTAGTATCCTGTTGGATCATTCCAGATACAAAATGGTACGTTTATTTATAAAAACTGATCCAAACGGTACCGTTTTTCGGGATAATTATCCAAATCAGTACAATTCGTACTGCGGTCTTGGTCTCAGCGCCTGGTTACACGTATTACGAGGTGATGATTGTGATAATTAAATAAAAAGAACTCGTTTATCGAAAATACGAGTTTTATTTGTTTATTGAAACGAATAATGTATCGAAAATGTTATGCCGGGACCCGCGCAGGACAAACCGTACGCCGGATCGAAAAAGTCGAAACATGGAAAATGCTCTAAAAATTCAAATGTTTCAAATGTGGCCTGGCAGGGCACTTTGCCAGTGAGTGTAGAAAGTCAGATTCCAGCAAGAAGAAGTTTAAGCCTGTAGATTATAAATAGAAATATTTTGAGTTGCTCAAACAAAAAGATGAAAGAGATATGTTCTAAGTCCAATCATGTATGAGGATTTAGGAATAACTTTTTATGTAATCTATTTTGACTTCATTGATATTAATAAAAGACTTGTTTTGTTTTTATTACGGGCTCTATCTATTTCAATGTTTAAAAAAGATATACCACAGTTTAGAGTAAAGCTTTTTATGGATTGTGATGAGATCATAATAATGAGACCTAAAAGATGATAACTCTAAACTTAAATAGTTCCTGGTCGTAGGATTACTAACTGGTAATTAATAATCCGCAAAGACCGGTACATACTATGCTTGCTTCATTATGAAGGATGTTTGTTCTCATAGACATTTGTGTGGTGACACTATAGCTAGTATGTAGGTACTTATTATAGAATAAGTTCACTGAACATGACTCACACAGCTGAACAACTGATGGAGTTCACTCACGTGTCAGCAGTTGTTCACATAGTGATAGTTGTACAAGTGTCCTTAGACTTGAGGTCATCATAGTCATCTTGTGTACACTGAACTATGCTTTGGTTTAGTTCTTAGTCTCAAGGGACAATTATAAGGGCTCTACTGGGTATAGGAATTTGTACACGAAGATAGTGTATGATCAATAAAGGATCTACCCCTTCCAGTGAAGGAAGAGAATATTCAATACTGTGGCGCCCTCCAAACCCGGGTCAGAAGTTTGGGGTCTACGCACACACACACACATCTTATTTATAACCTGCTTATAACAATAATATGCAGTGACCCAATTTACCAACTACCATGGATCGCAACAGGTTAAAGTATGCACACAAACCACACATCTACTTATATTACATATCGTTCAAATCCCAACCATTCAAACTCAAACTGAGTATTAAACTTTATTACAAACTTTTACAGACTTAAATTATTCCAAAAGAAGCCTACTAGCTCAGCTTTCTCAACCTGAACCCCTAGCTCTCGCGCTGGACTAGGGATCCTCGTTACCAACTGGTTCCTTTTTAGCTGGAAAGAATATAAACAACATCGCACAAATGAGCTAACTAGCTCAGCAAGTCACCATGACAAAACTGAGAATAATGATCATCAGGTGAACATGATTATGATATCAAGTGAACAATGGATTATGATTTAGAATTGGATATTATACTTTTAATTTAAAAACCAAGGTTAGGCTGCTGATCAGTCACGCACTAACCCCGAGTAAAGCACACAGCATTGCTCTAACTACTGGATCCAAGGCACACATTGGCCTAACTTGACCATTATATGGTCTGACCACGAATCTGGTCCACAATTTTATAAAAACAATCCAATTCTAACATAATAACAGAATAAGCAATAATAACAATAATCAGAATCATTAACAATAATGAGTGTTTAACAATGAAAGGGTTTCAATCCTTGTAAGGATCAATAAGATAATTTAAAAGCTTGGATGCTGGTATTGAAAGAATTGGATAACAAAGAAATCAACATTTCAGGGTTTCAAAGATTTAGGTTTTCAAAGCATAGGATACAATGTTTGAGTATATAATTAATTCAGTTTAGTGTTTGGAATTTTGTTTGCATGTATTTGTGGAGTAGTATCATATACTTGAGGTTCGTGTTTGGGTATACAACAATCAATGGTCTAGAAAGAATAAGGTTCATGGCTCAAGATCAATAACTGAAATCAGGGTTTAGGTTTCTGTGCTTCAAAGCACTTGCAATATCACAGGATCATCAAGTACTACAATATCTCGAGAAATTTCAGAACACTTGCCTGGTACTAGCTTACTATTCTGCACTCACTTCCAATCACAATCGTCTTACTCCTCAACTACTTGTTTCCCTTTCCTACGCATTGCCTCTTCTGCTCACATATCATAAATATCTATTAATAATCGACTCAGAGAGTTCTATTCAACACATACTTCTGTCTACCCTTCGTTTTACCCAAATCCGATTAACAGATTGAAAGTTATGTAATAATCAAGTAAACACCGAATATATAGATTGATAGTCAATCAACAAGTCACATATAGCACATAATACATCACGTAATCAATGATATATTATTTATAAAGAAGTCTCGGGTCATAAATAGGCTTTCTGATATTTAAAATGATTTTTAAAACATTTTTCGGAATTAAAACGGGTCGTTGGATCAATTTCGGAATAATAAACAGGGTTCGGTTGGACAATTCTGGCTCCGAAACAATTTTATACTAATTATCGAGCCTTGGAAATAATTTAGAATAATATTTTAAAGCTCGAAACTATTTTTCGGAATTTTTAAATCATTTTTAAGTAATTATATCTAATTAAATAATTAATTTAAATCAATTAATAATTAATTAAATCAATTAATCAATTAATTTCCAAATTAATTGACCAATTAATCGATTAAAAATTAACTGAAATTAATTAACTAATTAATTCAGATTTATTTTTGAATTAAAAATAATCTTCGGTATTAAAATAATAATTTTCAGAATTTTCAGAAATTAAAAATGAATTTTTATAATAAAAATAAATAGGAAATATGATTTTTAAACATTTTATAAACAGGAATCCTATTTTTGAAAACTTTGCAAACTACAGAGACTAAACTTCACCATCTTTAAAAATACAGGGACTAAACTGCAATTTTGCAGTTCAGTCGCCGGAAAATCGGGGGTGGCCGGAGAAGAAGATCCCGGCGTCCACACCCCCAAATCCGGGGTCGGGGATCCGGGTTGTCACGAGTTCCATTTCCCTTAACAACACCCAATCTTAATAAACAATCAACTACTCTGTACTGTGACCCCACAATAAACACACACACCACAAGTTATAGTCTCAGAGATGAATATCCAAAAATAATCACAAGTCATTTTATTCCACAATTATATGCCAATACACCTTGAAAAGGTTTCTGAATAAATTTACATTTCTTTGCCATTATTACAATTCATAATTATACATAAGTCTGGTACATCATAAGTTGAAAGCCTAGCCTATTGGTAGTTCCTACCTCAGCTACAGCGACATCAACGCCTATAGGAAACTGCGGAACGTTTCCTAATCGCTTGCGAATCGGGAGCTTGGTCATGTTCATCTTTTCTATCTGTTGCTGTGTGATGAAAGAAGAAAGCAAGGGTGAGCAGCAAGCCCACCAAAATAATATGTATAATGATTAACAATATATGAGCCTTCTCATAGTACTCATGAAAGTCTTGGTCAAAAGAAATGAACCAAGTTTGATATCTTAATGCGATGAAGTCGCAAAATATTCAGTATATATACATATATACTTTTCATACACTCCTTGAAAGTCCTCTTCCATGTATAATATACACAAAGTTCCAGTTTATAACTGTATAAAAATATCGTTGCAAGGTGATCTCATATATCTAACCTTGTCTCAACGTTTTTCTGAAAGTCTTTGATATGCATAAGATAATCATTTACTAGATATAAGTTTAAAAGATGAAGTTACAAGATACTCCAATATACTTATATCTTTTCCGAATACTACTTGAACTACCACCGTTCAAGTTATAATTAGTTTCAAAAGTTCATCACACTGATGAGACTACAAGATAAGACTTGAATAGATTCAATCTTTGAAATATTTTGAAGGAAATGAAGTTATGATATACTTCATTAAGTCCCGATATATATATACACCTATATATACACATACGTTTCCTGAAAACCTCTGTCATGTAAAGTATGAACAGAATTGCAATATCCAATAAATTTGGAAAGGAAAGAATTTTGGCATAAACCTGATATCTTGCTGATCAGGCAAAGATACCAATAAGTAAACTTTTCTACTAGTAGATGCACGAATTCCCCACTGGTCATCACCCTGGCCGCAATAGGACCTTATGCTGGACTGCCACTCAGCCACTTACGCATTTGATGGACTCTCATTGAGCCACTTACACTTTCATGGACGCCCACTGAGCCCATATTGCTTATGCCGACTCAAATAGATGAACTTACTTCCCAAATGATGGGCAAGTAATCAAGATGTTTTCTCAAAACAGCAACCTCGTTGCGAATGTAAAATACACCACTGAGCCGGATCCCTCAAGTTTTGAACGAGTATTTAAATCCCCTTTAAAAGGAAGATCTTAAATATAAAAATGAGTTTTGGGATCCGCTCTAACTTTTAAAAATCATTTTGAAGACTCGAAAACACTTTAAAGAGTGTTTGGAGTAATGCTGATTTAATGAAGTAAATCAGTCCCAATATATTTAGAAAATGTCTGAATATTATTATTTAAATAATATTCCCATAAAGAATAATCTTTATACAAATAATTGAAGTAGAAGTTGTAAGACTTATACTTGAAATGAGTATTAAATAACCAAAGATATACTTATACGAAAGTACTATCTTTATTTGAATAATCGAAAATAAGTTTGATTATCGAAACATTATTCTTTAATAAAATAAAGAATATTATTAAATAACAAGCGGAGTCATAATACCTCGAATGAATATTATAAATAATATTCATTAAATAAAATAACGGAGTCATACATTCTCAAATGAATATTCAATTAATAATCATTAATAATATAACTGAGTCATAAGCCCTCGAATGAATATTCGAAATAATATTCAATAATAAAATAAAGGAGTCATAAGTCCTCGGATGAATATTTGAAATAATATTCAATAATAAAATAAAGGAGTTATAAGTCCTCGGATGAATATTTGAAATAATTTTCAATAATAAAATAAAGGAGTCATAAGTCCTCGGATGAATATTTGAAATAATATTCAATAATAAAATAAAGGAGTCATAAGTCCTCGGATGAATATTCAAAATAATATTCATTTAATAAAATAAAGAAGTCATAAGCCCTCGAATGAATATTCAAAATAATATTCATTTAATAAAATAAAGAAGTCATAAGCCCTCGAATGAATATTCAAAATAATATTCATTTAATAAAATAAAGAAGTCATAAGCCCTCGAATGAATATTCGTAATAATATTCATTAAATAAAACAAAGGAGTCATAAGCCCTCGAATGAATATTCGTAATAATATTCATTAAATAAAATAAAGAAGTCATAAGCCCTCGAATGAATATTCGTAATAATATTCATTTATTAAAATAAAGGAGTCATAAGCCCTCAAATGAATATCCGTAATAATATTCATTAAATAAAATAAAGTTATCGAATAAACCTTATTCGATTAATAGTTTTAAAAACTATATCAATATATATATATAAATATATATTATACTCGAGAGTCTCGCCTCCCGGTTTTAGAAAAAGTTCACCTTTTGATACCCTATACTAAGGGTATACGCAAATACCGCTTATCTCTAGCATAGGTATTATGCAACGAATAAGCATTTGAACCAACAGATATATAAATCAAGAATACGAAACAGGCATGCATATATACCATATCACATGCTACAATATATTGCAAGAATTTGCTAATAACAAATATGCATTTATCACAAGATCATGCATATACACATATACATCACAACAACAGTATAACGGGTAGAAAACTTGCTTGAGCGACTGGGGGTGATAAAAGGCTCGGGACGAGTTTGGTAACCTATAAACAACAAGTAAGTTGGAATTAAACCAAAGTCACTTGTAAATCTATACTCTAACCAACTCAGACTCTAACGCTCGTTTTGCGCTTACTGATTCTCTTAAGTCACTCGAGTACCCTCGGCTCCACCATTTTTAATAATTTAACCATTACGAGTTTTAAGGCGATTCCTTCGCGAGTGTCTTACCAACTGCCTAACACTCTTACCATAATTGTTTCATTCATTAATTAACCCTTTTTGGTCTTTAACCTATGTTTCAAAGTAAGGCGAGGGGAAATGTTTTGTTCGCGAAATGCCGTTACTTAAAACGGTCGTTTCTCCTAAACCGTGCATCGGAATCAAACGAACTACATAACATGAACTATCTAAACATGGCAATGGTTAAAACCTAGCAGTGAGTTCAAGGGTTCTGATGTTAAGAACAAAAAAACAGTTTACGGTAAATCGGGCATTACGACGGCTATGTTTACGCGATTTCCCAAATTTATACCATTCCATATCCACCACAATTCAACCCCAATTCACAACCCAATCAAAACTCCATCCAAACTACATCATAACAGCCCCAACACTCAACATTAACAATTTATACTTATTCCCCACATGAACTAAAAGCTTTACTTAGGTTCTTTAACTAATTATCAAGATTTACAACTCCAAAAATACCACCAAACCAACTAATCTCTACAAACTCAACCAAACTTTATACAAACAAGCATCATGCTTCACATATACTATATCAAACATATTCATTCCTAATTACTCAAAACTAAAGCTAGGGTTTGGAGTTTATACCTTTCTTGGAGAGTGGAGAATCAAGAGAATGGCTTGGAATCACCCTTAAAGTCCTTATCCAAGCTTAATCTAAACAAAACTTCAACAACACAAATTTTAGTTCTTGAAAAACACTATTCACCATCCTCTTCCATGATTTATAGAAAAAGATTGGCTTGGAATTAGAAGCTTAAACTTATAGGAAGTATGTAACTATCCATGGGGAAGCTTAGATAAATACCTTGCTAAATAGTAAGTGGTGGAGCTTGGATCTTCATTTTTTAAGAAAAGAAGCCGAGAGCTTCATGAAGAAATGGAGGAGTTTTTGTGTTTTGTTTGGTGAAAAATGAAATGTTTGCTTGGTTGGTTGAATTTTGAGTTGTTTTAGGTTAATTACTTAATTAACCTTGATTTTGTGTGGTTATAATTCAACCACACTTCCTTCCCTTCTATGTCATGCTTATGTCATCATGTGGTGTCATCCTTCCCTCTTTGTCCTCTTCCCATTGGTTGGATGATATCATCCCCTCTAATCTCTTTGATTTACTTCCTAATTGTTTGCCTAATGACCGCTGATCTGTTATACGGTTCGCTTAACTTTCGTTTTCGTTTATCGTTCGAGGGATCATATCCGGGATCTTATCACTTGGGTTCCCCTAAACCTTCCTCAATATTTTATATTTCTTTTTATGATCCCCTCTTAAAATCCTTGAATTTATATCCTATTTATCCTGTTACCTTATACTCACTTCTTTCTGTATCTGGTGGATTTCCGGGAAAAATCAAAGTGTTCGTAATTGGATTCTGACGATCTTTACATACACTTATATACCATATAGAGTACTAATAAAATCTCAGAATATCAATAACAGAACTCCTACATAGTGTGGCATAAAAAGTTTTCCTATTCAGCATAATCAGCAAAATCACTATTCATAAGGGTTTCAAAAATTCCAAAAATTGGGGTTATTACAGTCTCCCCTCCTTAAAAGGATTTCGTCCCGGAATCAGATAGAAAATGAATAGGGATACTTTCTTAGCATTACACTTTCTAACTCTCAAGTAAATTTTCCCACATTGTGGTTCTTTCATCAAACTCTGAATAGTTTGATAACCCTTCTCCTAAGCACTTGTTCCTTTTTCAATCTATAACCCTTCCTGGTTTCTCCATATAGGTTACGTCTGGTTGCATGTCTATGCGCTCATATGCCCCTATTTATCTGGCATCCAAATTACACTTCCTTAACATTGATACGTGAAACACGTTATGACTTGCTACATGTTCTGGGGTAAGGCTAGCTCATATGCTAACTTCCCAATACTTCTTAATATATCCAAGGGTCCAACAAATTGTAGACTTAGCTTTCCTTTCTTTCCGAACCTCATCAATCCTTTCCAAGGGATACCTATAACATTACTAGGTCCCCTATTTCATACTCTTTGTCCTTTCGTGTCAAATCAACATACTTATCATGTCCAGCTTGGGCTACTACCAGCCGTCCTCTGATTAGATCTATCATATCCTTGGTCCTTTGGACCACTGCTGGTCCGAGCATCTTGCGCTCTACAACTTCATCCTAACATAAGGGAGATCGACATTGTCTTCCCTCAAGGATCTCATAAGGCGATATCTCAATACTGACATATGATCTATTGTCGTAAGAAAACTCAACCTGTGTTAAGTGATCATTCCAATTTCTTTCAAGTCTATTGCACAGACTCTCATTATAGCTTTTAGCATTAGAGCTTTTGCTTCTCAATACCCATTCTTTTCCAGTTCGTAATCGCTACTACCTTCCGTTCCTAATATTATACTGGTTATACTTTTGCTCGTTAGCGTTCTATAACCTTTTAATAACCTCGTTAACCTTAGTATCACGAATGTGTTTCCATTCCGAATACCACCATAACTTTACTACTCCTTTCCACTTCAGTTTCTTTTTTTGTTTTTCCTTTCTCTTATCATTATTTCATGAACCCACTAATCATTGACTTCAAGCATCACATCGTTCTGGGATTTTTGTCATCAGAACGAATCTTGACAACTTTTATAACTTAGCTTCATATTTCATCATACTCGTCCGCCTTTGTTCTGACTCTAAAGCTTTTACACTATCTCCATAACCTTGGGAATTACTTTCCCGAAAACAATTGACTGAACTCTAATCAGTTTATTCTAACCTCTGGCTCCGTGCCTTTCTTGGTCTTTCACCAGTGGTGGCCCTTCTCTTAGGAGGGTAAGTGATAAAAATAGTCTTTTGTGATTCGTCCATCATTTAGAATCTCAAATGATTCCTATATTTCCTTTAGCCAGGCTCTTGCCTCGACTGGGTCAACCTGTTCCTTGGAACTCTGAGAGCTTAGCGATTTAATGGTCACGAAAGAATTTCCTACCGCATTGTTTCCTCAAGGTGGTGGTTGGGGATAATAGTCTAAGTTCTTTTTAGACAGGTCCATGAATTGTCGTATAGGAGTACCGTCTCGGGTCTCCTTTCCTTACTCGACTTTCTGTTTCCTTAGTATAAAATGTTTCATCCTTCTCCCATACTTGGGGTTATCTTATACGTTAAAATCCTCATTTTCCACTTCATTATGTTATGGGTTCCTTCTATCTTGATGGCGTCCTCCCTGACTATCACATTCAGGGTTTGCCCTAAATCTTATTCCTTGAACTATGACTTTCATCTAAGATCTCATCTTTAAGCTCTTGAACATTTGGAACCCAAATTCTATAGGAATACCTCATTATTCCCTTCTAAGACAACACCCTCAACATGAACATCATCCGATCCCGCGTTTGGGCACTCTATCGGATCCATAATCTGATCTCCAATAAGTAATAAAACATCATCACGTTGTTGCTCCTCAACCTCAGGGTTCGGAGTCCCGCTACCATATACGATAACGAACTACGCTTCTATCACGATATTTATAAGGGTTCCCATAAGGGTTTTAACTGTCAGTACTACGTTAGGTAGCCCGACTAGGAACTCGGCAAGAGTTCTTATTATCTTAGTGAACTTATTATCTTAACGTCACATCATCTCTGAGGTTTATAACGCTTAGCTCTGATACCACTTCTGTAACACCCCCAAATCCGGGGTCGGGGATCCGGGTTGTCACGAGTTCCATTTCCCTTAACAACACCCAATCTTAATAAACAATCAACTACTCTGTACTGTGACCCCACAATAAACACACACACCACAAGTTATAGTCTCAGAGATGAATATCCAAAAATAATCACAAGTCGTTTTATTCCACAATTATATGCCAATACACCTTAAAAAGGTTTCTGAATAAATTTATATTTCTTTGCCATTATTATAATTCATAATTATACATAAGTCTGGTACATCATAAGTTGAAAGCCTAGCCTATTGGTAGTTCCTACCTCAGCTACAGCGACATCAACGCCTATAGGAAACTGCGGAACGTTTCCTAATCGCTTGCGAATCGGGAGTTTGGTCCTGTTCATCTTTTCTATCTGTTGTTGTGTGATGAAAGAAGAAAGCAAGGGTGAGCAGCAAGCCCACCAAAATAATATGTATAATGATTAACAATATATGAGCCTTCTCATAGTACTCATGAAAGTCTTGGTCAAAAGAAATGAACCAAGTTTAATATCTTAATGCGATGAAGTCGCAAAATATTCAGTATATATATATATATACTTTTCATACACTCCTTGAAAGTCCTCTTCCATGTATAATATACACAAAGTTCCAGTTTATAACTGTATAAAAATATCGTTGCAAGGTGATCTCATATATCTAACCTTGTCTCAATGTTTTTCTGAAAGTCTTTGATATGCATAAGATAATCATTTACTAGATATAAGTTTAAAAGATGAAGTTACAAGATACTCCAATATACTTATATCTTTTCCGAATACTACTTGAACTACCACCGTTCAAGTTATAATTAGTTTCAAAAGTTCATCACACTAATGAGACTACAAGATAAGACTTGAATAGATTCAATCTTTGAAATATTTTGAAGGAAAAGAAGTTATGATATACTTCATTAAGTCCCGATATATATATATACACCTATATATATAAATACGTTTCCTGAAAACCTCTGTCATGTAAAGTATGAACAGAATTGCAATATCCAATAAATTTAGAAAGGAAAGAATTTTGGCATAAACCTGATATCTTGCTGATCAGGCAAAGATACCAATAAGTAACCTTTTATACTAGTAGATGGACGAATTCCCCACTGGTCATCACCCTGGCCGCAATAGGACCTTATGCTGGACTGCCACTCAGCCACTTACGCATTTGATGGACTCCCACTGAGCCACTTACACTTTCATGGACGCCCACTGAGCCCATGTTGCTTATGCCGACTCAAATAGATGAACTTACTTCCCGAATGATGGGCAAGTAATCAAGATGTTTTCTCAAAACAGCAACCTCGTTGCGAATGTAAAATACACCAGTGAGCCGGATCCCTCAAGTTTTGAACGAGTATTTAAATTCCCTTTAAAAGGAAGATCTTAAATATAAAAATGAGTTTTGGGATCCGCTCTAACTTTTAAAAATCATTTTGAAGACTCGAAAACACTTTAAAGAGTGTTTGGAGTAATGCTGATTTAATGAAGTAAATTAGTCCCAATATATTTAGAAAATGTCTGAATATTATTATTTAAATAATATTCCCATAAAGAATAATCTTTATACAAATAATTGAAGTAGAAGTTGTAAGACTTATACTTGAAATGAGTATTAAATAACCAAAGATATACTTATACGAAAGTACTATCTTTATTTGAATAATCGAAAATAAGTTTGATTATCGAAAAATTATTCTTTAATAAAATAAAGAATATTATTAAATAACAAGCGGAGTCATAATACCTCGAATGGATATTATAAATAATATTCATTAAATAAAATAACGGAGTCATACATCCTCAAATGAATATTCAATTAATAATCATTAATAATATAACTGAGTCATAAGCCCTCGAATGAATATTCGAAATAATATTCAATAATAAAATAAAGGAGTCATAAGTCCTCGGATGAATATTTGAAATAATATTCAATAATAAAATAAAGGAGTCATAAGTCCTCGGATGAATATTTGAAATAATATTCAATAATAAAATAAAGGAGTCATAAGTCCTCGGATGAATATTTGAAATAATATTCAATAATAAAATAAAGGAGTCATAAGTCCTCGGATGAATATTTGAAATAATATTCAATAATAAAATAAAGGAGTCATAAGTCCTCGGATGAATATTCAAAATAATATTCATTTAATAAAATAAAGAAGTCATAAGCCCTCGAATGAATATTCAAAATAATATTCATTTCATAAAATAAAGAAGTCATAAGCCCTCGAATGAATATTCGTAATAATATTCATTAAATAAAATAAAGGAGTCATAAGCCCTCGAATGAATATTCGTAATAATATTCATTAAATAAAATAAAGAAGTCATAAGCCCTCGAATGAATATTCGTAATGATATTCATTTAATAAAATAAAGGAGTCATAAACCTTCAAATAAATAATCGTAATAATATTCAATAAATAAAATAAAGTTATCGAATAAACCTTATTCGATTAATAGTTTTAAAAACTATATCAATATATATATATAAATATATATTATACTCGGGAGTCTCGCCTCCCGGTTTTTGAAAAAGTTCACCTTTTGATACCCTATACTAAGGGTATACGCAAATACCGCTTATCTCTAGCATAGGTATTATGCAACGAATAAGCATTTGAACCAACAGATATATAAATCAAGAATACGAAACAGGCATGCATATATATCATATCACATGCTACAATATATCGCAAGAATTTGCTAATAACAAATATGCATTTATCAGAAGATCATGCATATACACATATACATCACAACAACAGTATAACGGGTAGAAAACTTGCCTGAGCGACTGGGGGTGATAAAAGGCTCGGGACGAGTTTGGTAACCTATAAACAACAAGTAAGTTGGAATTAAACCAAAGTCACTTGTAAATCTATACTCTAACCAACTCAGACTCTAACGCTCGTTTTGCGCTTACTGATTCTCTTAAGTCACTCGAGTACCCTCGGCTCCACCATTTTTAATAATTTAACCATTACAAGTTTTAAGGCAATTCCTTCGCGAGTGTCTTACCAACTGCCTAACACTCTTACCATAATTGTTTCATTCATTAATTAACCCTTTTTGGTCTTTAACCTATGTTTCAAAGTAAGGCGAGGGGAAATGTTTTGTTTTCGAAACGCCGTTACTTAAAACGGTCGTTTCTCCTAAACCGTGAATCGGAATCAAACGAACTACATAACATGAACTATCTAAACATGGCAATGGTCAAAACCTAGCAGTGAGTTCAAGGGTTCTGATGTTAAGAACAAAAAAACAGTCTACGGTAAATCGGGCATTACGACGGCTATGTTTACGCGATTTCCCAAATTTATACCATTCCAAATCCACCACAATTCAACCCCAATTCACAACCCAATCAAAACTCCATCCAAACTACATCATAACAGCCCCAACACTCAACATTAACAATTTATACTTATTCCCCACATGAACTAAAAGCTTTACTTAGGTTCTTTAACTAATTATCAAGATTTACAACTCCAAAAATACCACCAAACCGACCAATCTCTACAAACTCAACCAAACTTTAAACAAACAAGCATCATGCTTCACATATACTATATCAAACATATTCATTCCTAATTACTCAAAACTAAAGCTAGGGTTTGGAGTTTATACCTTCCTTGGAGAGTGGAGAATCAAGAGAATGGCTTGGAATCACCCTTAAAGTCCTTATCCAAGCTTAATCTAAACAAAACTTCAAGAACACAAATTTTAGTTCTTGAAAAACACTATTCACCATCCTCTTCCATGATTTATAGAAAAAGATTGGCTTGGAATTAAAAGCTTAAACTTATAGGAAGTATGTAACTATCCATGGGGAAGCTTAGATAAATACCTTGCTAAATAGTAAGTGGTGGAGCTTGGATCTTCATTTTTTAAGAAAAGAAGCCGAGAGCTTCATGAAGAAATGGAGGAGTTTTTGTGTTTTGTTTGGTGAAAAATGAAATGTTTGCTTGGTTGGTTGAATTTTGAGTTGTTTTAGGTTAATTACTTAATTAACCTTGATTTTGTGTGGTTATAATTCAACCACACTTCCTTCCCTTCTATGTCATGCTTATGTCATCATGTGGTGTCATCCTTCCCTCTTTGTCCTCTTCCCATTGGTTGGATGACATCATCCCCTCTAATCTCTTTCATTAACTTTCTAATTGTTTGCCTAATGACCGCTGATCTGTTATACGGTTCGCTTAACTTTCGTTTTCGTTTATCGTTTGAGGGATCATATCCGGGATCTTATCACTTGGGTTCCCCTAAATCTTCCTCAATATTTTATATTCCTTTTTATGATCCCCTCTTAAAATCCTTGAATTTAAATCCTATTTATCCTGTTACCTTATACTCACTTCTTTATGTATCTGGTGGATTTCCGGGAAAAATCAAAGTGTTCGGAATTGGATTCTGACGATCTTTACATACACTTATATACCATATAGAGTACTAATAAAATCTCAGAATATCAATAACAGAACCCCTACATAGTGTGGCATGAAAAGTTTTCCTATTCAGCATAATCAGCAAAATCACTATTCATAAGGGTTTCAAAAATTCTAAAAATTGGGGTTATTACAGAAACCAAGAATTACATTCAACCCCCCTTTCTGTAATTCTACTTGTTAGATTATTTGGGAATAACATGTTATACTATACCTTTAGAAACCTAGTCTAGAATACATCCAATAGCATTAACGTTACTCTTCCCTATGTGTAACCTCAACTGATTTGTAGAATATATACACTTCTAGACAAACATAAACTCAAGTTATATTCGACTTAGCTAACTAGATTACGAGATAACTTAAAAAATAAATGAAACCTCCTCGAACTGTAAACCTGAAAAAAGCAAACTTAAAATTCACCTAGCACTACGTAAACTTGATCATTATATAAGGAATATGTAATATCTTGATGGTGGATAATGCATTCTAACAATTTTTAAAGGATCCCAAATTTTTTTAGTAAGTATGCTCGAGTACACGACTCAACTTCCACAAAATCTCACCCATCTATATATAATAGTTGATCATTAATCTTTGCAACTTATTATAAACCTCTCAAAAATTGTTACGAAATCCATTTATCAACACTAATGTTAGGAGGAAAGTTCATATTTTAAGAGTGGAAAGATGATACACAATTAATATAATAAAACAAGCCATTATATTGATAAGAACATCGTCAAAGAAGAAAATTTTCAAAGGTTAAGAAGATAACATCAATATTTATTTTGAAGTATTTCAAATTCGTAGGAGAAATCCTATCACTCTTGAACAAGCCACACAGAAAAAGAAGAAAAAAGTTCAAGACTGCCTCTGCTAGGGAGGGTAGAAAGTCTAAGGTTTCTCCGAAGTATTGAATTTCGAGGAGTGGGAACAAAATATTAAAATTAAATGTTTATAATATTAATTTTAGATACATAAATACTGAGAATATCTCAAATGTCTTTATTTACATTTTATTTTAATTTATATGCAGTAAATATTGTATTGTTATCTGATCACGAAGGTATTATAAAATTAGATAGCATATCGTAAAAAGATATAAAGAATAAAAATATAAATCAATGAGTAAAAAAATACTAAAATTTAGTAATAAAAGTTTTTTTTAAAGCGGGGCTTGAAAGCGGTTGAGTGGGCCTTATATGGCCCGGTAATGGACCAACAGTAACATAATATAAAGAATTATAAACCCTAATTTGGCTAGAAATATATAAACTCATGTCCAAGAAAAGCTTACTGTCATTGAATCCCAAAATAAGGAGAGTAAGATAAAAACAACTGATAATGGCTATATCTTCCGACGCTAATTCATGCTTTCTGGCCGATAGCGTTATGCGATCAAGAAGTGCACGAAGCACAAACGCGTCTTTACATATAGATTTAATGGATTGCCCTGATGTTTCAAATCTTTCACCATTCCTGTTTATCAAGTTCAATTTACTGTCTCTCCGTGCTTCATTTTTATAAAATCTGTTTACATTTCAGCTTTTCATTGTTATATGTTGGTTAACTAGTTGGCCTATGGTTTTAAATTAGGGTGAATCTACTACATACAAACTATGTCTATAAAGGCTGAAATATATGTGTTTGATTTGAGATCTAAGAATTATAAAAGTACATTAATCTCATTTAAAAAGCCTCAATTAAGGGAGCTTTTCTTGCACCTTACACATCCATGGTGGTCTAGAATTGGCTCGCACCCGTTTGATGAAGTTATCGCGCCTTACCTATGTGAAGGTGCGCGGGTGCACTTTTTTACGCCTTGTATTTAGTGATAATACTGTCTTGTTGTGTTGAACCGAACGGGTCCAGGAAGGAAAGGAAACATGGGGTAAAAAGATACTAGAAACAAAAGAAGCGAGTACATATAAAAAGAAGGTCAAGGGACGGATGAAGAATAACAATATAATTAAGGAGTAGTGTTAACGGGAGAAATTTTTTTTACAGTGTTTTTTGAGGTTCTTAGCCGAAATAAAGATATAGGGGTGGTTTTTCATGACGGAGGAAGGTTATTTGTGGTGGTGGTTAGGCTTGTATGATGACTCCTCAATAAATGAACAAGAATGAGTTCCTTCACTTACTCTTTGTCGAGTGTCAATTCACATTATCATACAAGTTGCCAACGTACCCTATTTATAGGGATGAAGCCTAACGTAGTTCTTAGGAACAAGTTACATGGCTAGGATTAGGGTTTTTTGACCTATGCAACCCAAGCCCATCTCCAAATGAGGCCTTCAGCCAATTACTGTCGCAAATACTTCCTGACCCCACACGACTCATACGATCTCGCGGCATCCCCGCATTTCTTCCCATGATTATAGGAATGTTTCATGTAGGGACCCGAAATTTTTTAATAACTCAAACATCAGTGAGTTATTTTCATTATGCGGCTAGAATTTGCATGATGCGAGCCGGCCTGGTAACCTCGACTCACATCAACAAGAAATATTCAAAAAAGAGGAGAGGTGAGCCCATCTGGTCTCTCCCATGTCCGATGTTATTCTATTACCTCATTAGTTTATTCCAGCTCACATGACCCTTTCATGCGATGCGAGCCCATAATTTAGAGAGTCTTAAATTTTCCTATTCACTTTATGCGACCTCATGAGCCCAGCGCACAGTGTCCAACGATCGTATGACAAGCCTTCATGCCGTGGGCCTACATCCCATTCATCCAAGATTAGGTGATACAAGCCGGTCTGGCCACCTCGTCCCATACTAACCCTCCTGGTGGGGACATTCTCACCTCCCAAAGAAAGTCATGAAGTGAGCCATCTTGGCCTCGCTTCGTTCCATTTTCCATATTTCCTCTAGGTATTTGTATTCATGATGTGAGATGGCTAGCGTCTCACCAAACTTTAAGTCTTCACAATAGCCCAATTTATAACTTCTGCCTGTGATGAGAATTAGAGCTTCTTTTATCGAAGTGAGATCGAGCTTCTTAAAGGGGTGAGCCTGAACTTATGAGTGAGAGGAGAGCCCGAACTCATGAGTGAGAGGTGAGCCCGAATCTTTGAGAGGGGAGAGCCCGAACTCAAGAGTGAGAGGTGAGCCCGAATCTCTGAGAGAGCGGAGAGCCCGATTCCTCCCTGCTACTAAAAAGAGAGGAGATTCTGAATCTCTGAGAGAGAGGAGAGCCTGTCTGCTAGCGTAGAGAGCCCAAATATCTAAGAGAGAGGAAAGTCAGTTTGCTAGCGTAGAGAGCCCGAATCTCTGGAGAGAGGAAAGCCCGTCTGCTAGCATAGAGAGACCGAATCTCTAAGAGAGAGGAGAGCTTGTCTGCTAGGGTAGAGAGCCCGAATCTCAGAGAGAGAGAGAGAGAGAGAGAGAGAGAGAGCTACATCCCATTCATCCAAGATTAGGTGATACGAGCCGGTCTGGCCACCTCGTCCCATACTAACCCTCCTGGTGGGGACATTCTCACCTCCCAAAGAAAGTCATGAAGTGAGCCATCTTGGCCTCGCTTCGTTCTCTTTTCCATATTTCCTCTAGGTATTTGTATTCATGATATGAGACGGCTAGCGTCTCACCACACTTTAAGTCTTTACAATAGCCCAAGTTATAACCTCTTCCTGTGATGAGAGTTAGAGCTTCTGTTAGCGAAGTGAGATCGAGCTTCTTAAAGGGGTGAGCCTGAACCTATGAGTGAGAGGAGAGCCCGAACTCATGAGTGAGAGGTGAGCCTGAATCTCTGAGAGAGCGGAGAGCCTGATTCCTCTCTGCTAACAAAAAGAGAGGAGAGTCTGAATCTCTCAGAGAGAGGAGAGCCCGTCTGCTAGCGTAGAGAGCCCAAATATATAAGAGAGAGGAAAGTCTGTTTGCTAGCGTAGAGAGCCCGAATCTCTGGAGAGAGGAGAGCCCGTCTGCTAGCATAGAGAGACCGAATCTCTAAGAGAGAGGAGAGCTCGTTTGCTAGGGTAGAGAGACTGAATCTCTGAGTAAGAGAGAGAGAGAGAGAGAGAGAGAGACGAGAGCCCATCTATTTGCTTAGAGAGCCCAATTCTCTGAAAAAGAGAGCCCTTCTGCTAGCCTAGAGAGCCCGAATCTCTGAGAGAACAGGAGAGCACGTTTGCTAGCATAGAAGCCCTACTGCTTTAGAGTGATGGGCTAAAACTCCTTCTAGCATAATGGGACAGACCACCTACTCTGCTTGCCTTGATTTAATGTATGTTATTAGGGTTTTCTTCGATCTTCAATATCTTCATTAGGCTGAACCTCAACATTTCATATTATGTGAGGTGGGATGGAGCCCCAGCTCTCTTCAACTCAACTGGATTTACACAATTTTAAGGAAATCTAAGATGTGTAGAATAGTAACAACAAGAAATTGGTTAAAATGGTAAAGGACGTGATAGAGATTATTGTGTTTCTACGTAATTATTATTTCATATTTTAGGAAATAATTTTGTAACGCCCTATTTTTTCACTAAACAAAACATACCACCTTATACACCAGACCTGGAAATTTAAGAACACTTTAAATGAAAATAAAACTAGAACATGACTTGTTATAAATAGATGCATATTGTTGGATATCCAGATTTAAAACAAAACCAAACTGTTCAGATGTATTAGTGAAATTAAAATGGTTTCAAGACCACACAAGTCTTTAAAATTTAAAAAGTCCATGACAAATAGGTAAAAACTAAAAATAAACTAGCGTTACATCCAAGATCCTCCATTGGTTAATATGATCCTCATAATGTACATATGCTCCAGGGAGTTTCATCAGCTCACCGCCTAAGTTTTGTTGGATTATTGTTAATCTAAACATAGCTATTTATTTGCTTTCCTTGTTTCAGAATAAATCAACGTATCTTTTGTGATCATTGCAGGAGATGATTTATAGGTAATTACTTATGTTTAGGAATGAATAAGTTGACAGGAGTAAAACTAGGAAGACATCCTAATTTGCAGGCCTGTAGTTTAGCTGGTGTACCTTATTTATACTCATGTAATCTCTTTGAATCATTATCAATTAAGTTTTCCATATTAGCAAATCAAACAAACTTGTTCAGTTTCTTATTCTATTCTAACATCTGGTATCAGAGCTTCACGTTAACGATCGATGGAGGCGCAAAATGGCAAAGGAGGGATGTCTGGGTTAAGTTACCCAATGCTGACAAAGACGAATTATACCGTCTGGGCGATGAAGATGAAAGTTTTTATGCAGGCCCATGGAGTATGGGAAGCAATAGAACCAAAGGATCCTAAAGCTGTCATCGAGGAGAAAACAGACAAAAAGGCATTGGCTGTCATCTATCAAGGCGTTCCAGATGGTATGTTGTTGAAGATAGCAGAGAAAAAGACGTCCAAGGAAGCATGGGAAGCCATTAAAACCATGAGTCTAGGTGCAGATAAGGTGAAAAAGGCTAAGGCTCAGACACTCAGATCCGAGTTCGAGTCATTGAGGATGAAAGAAACGGATAAGTTGGATGATTTCTGTATGAGACTGAATGTCCTGGTCACGAATATCAGGGCATTAGGAGAGAAGATTGGAGAAGAGTATGTTGTTAAAAAGCTATTGAGGGCTGTTCCAACCAAGTTTCTCCAGATTGCATCAGCCATCGAGCAATTTGGAAACTTGGATGTCATGACTGTAGAAGAAGTAGTGGGGTCACTCAAGGCCCATGAAGAACGCCTACATGGTCAAGTGGAAAACACTGAGGAACAGCAGTTGTTGTTAACAGCAGATGAATGGCTTAAGAGAGAGAATAATGAAGAAAAACTCCTCCTTACTCGAGAGGAATGGCTAAAGAAATCAGTTAAAACTGCTCAACCTGGTGGGAGTGATTATCGTACAAGGGACAATCGAATGGCACGTGACAGGAGCCAGCTAAAGTGCTTCAATTGCAATGGTTATGGTCATTTTGCTAGAGAGTGTCGAAAACCAAGGAGAGCAAGGCAAGAAAGGGGTGAAATAAATCTAGCACAACTGAATGATGAGGAACCTGCATTATTAATGGCTTTGTGCGGAAATGGTGCAGAGGACGTGATTTCATTTACTGAGGACAAGACATCGAACAATAGCAGGGAAACTCAAGAAAGTACTTGGTATCTAGACAATGGAGCCAGTAATCATATGACTGGCCACCGAGATAAATTTGAGAAATTGGATAAATCAGTAAAAGGTAAAGTAAAATTCGGTGATGGATCACTAGTAGAGATCGAAGGAAAGGGGTCAATCAGGATCGTTTGCAAAAATGGAGAAACCAGAGTATTGCAGGGTGTGTATTACATACCTACACTTAAGAGCAACATCAAAAGCTTGGGCCAACTCTCAGAAGAGGGAAATCGAGTTGTTATGAATGGTGAAAACTTGTGGGTCTACGACAGTTGTGGGAGACTACTAATGCAAGTCAAGAGATTAGTAAATCGACTCTATAAAATTCATATCGAAGAAACACAGCAACACTGCCTGTTAACCAAAGGAGAAGAAGAAGCTTGGCTGTGGCATCAAAGACTTGGGCACGTGAACTTCAAGGCTATTCAACTGATGTCAAAGAATGACATGGCTCATGGGCTACCTCATATTGACCAACCAAAGGAAATTTGTGACGGTTGTCTAATGTCTAAGCAAACACGTAAGCCGTTCCCCTCTCAATCTAATTTTACTGCAACAACTGTTTTAGAATTAGTTCACTTAGATCTATGTGGCCCTATTGTTCCATCAACCCCAGCTGGAAATCGATATTTTATGCTTTTAGTTGATGATTTCAGTCGAATGATGTGGGTGTATATGCTCAAAACTAAGGATGAAGCTTTGCATTGTTTTAAGAAATTTAAATTGCTTGTTGAGAATGGTAAGAAACATGGCATTCAAGTTCTACGAACAGACCGTGGTGGTGAGTTTTGCTCAAAAGATTTCAATGGTTTTTGTGAAGCACATGGCATACTACGACATTATACGGCACCCTACACACCACAACAAAATGGTGTGGTAGAACGTCGCAACCGCACAGTAGTCGAAATGGCCAGGAGTTTGCTAAAAGAGAGAAAGATTCCTTTGCAGTACTGGGGAGAAGCAGTCAGGCATGCTGTTTTTATTCTCAACAAAATGCCAACTCGAGCAATGTCAACTATCACTCCACACAAAGCTTGGTTTGGGAAAAAGCCAAGTGTGGAATACTTGAAAGTCTTTGGTTGCTTAGCATACATGAAGACACCTGCAGTTTATACAAAAAAACTCGATAATAGGAGTCAAATGGTGGTTCATTTTGGTAGAGAACCTGGAACAAAAGCATTCCGGCTATTCGATCCAATCACAAATAAAGTACACATCAGTCGAGATGTTGTTTTTGTTGAGCAAAAGGGCTGGAATTGGGAAAGCACAACAGATTTTGAGACACAACGAGGTGGAGATTTTATAGTGGAAGAAAGTCGGGGAGCAGAACCTGTTTCAGATGAGTCAAATCCACCACAGTCACCTTCATCACCTTCAACTCCTCAAGCCTCATTGTCAACAGGTACAAGTCCACAGACTCTTACCGAACATACAACTAGTTCAAGTGCCTCCAGTTCTAGCAGTGAGCAGCCTCGAAGAAACAGAACTCTGGCTGATATTTATGATAATACAACAGCGATTGAGTTAGAAGAAGAATTATTGTTGATGGGCATTGATGAGCCTGTCTGTTTTGAGCAAGCCATAACAGATGATGTCTGGAAGCAAGCAATGGTTAATGAGATCGAATCGATCGAGAAGAATAATACCTGGAAATTGACAGACCTTCCAAAGGGGCATAAAGCTATCGACCTTAAATGGGTTTTTAAGCTAAAGAAGGATCAACATGGAGAGGTAACAAAACATAAAGCACGTCTTGTGGCCAAAGGCTATGTGCAACGCTATGGTGTTGATTACGAGGAAGTTTTCGCTCCTGACACACGACTTGAAACAGTCCGGTTGCTCTTGGCATTGGCAGCTAAGCACAGCTGGGAGGTGCATCATCTAGACGTCAAGTCAGCTTTCTTGAATGGTGTTATTCTAGAGGAAGTCTATGTATCCCAACCCAAAGGTTTTGTCAAGAAAGGAATGGAACACAAAGTCTACAAATTACTTAAAGCGTTGTATGGACTTCGTCAAGCTCCTAGAGCGTGGTATTCATGTTTGAATCAGTGTTTGTTAAACCTGGGATTTGTTAAATGCCCGTTCGAACACGCTGTTTATATCAAGAGAGAGGGGGGTCACTCTTTAATCGTTGGTGTATATGTTGACGATCTGTTGATCACAGGTACCAACCTTTCTGACATCATCAAATTCAAGGGGGAGATGAATCGTGAATTTGATATGTCTGATCTTGGTAAACTGTCATATTACTTGGGATTGGAAGTCACTCAAGGCAATGATTCTATTGAGCTCAGGCAATCGAGTTATGCAAAGAAGGTGTTAGAAAAGGCTGGAATGGCAGAATGCAATGCAGTCAAGTTTCCCATGGATCATAAATTACAACTTCATGTAGACGAAACAGGTAAGCCTGTAAACCCTACACACTTCAAGAGTATTGTGGGTGGATTGAGATATCTAGTGCACACGAGGCCTGACATTGCTTATGCAGTTGGAATAGTGAGTAGATATATGGAAAGGCCTACAGAGGTTCATATGAACGCAGTCAAGAGAATATGTCGATACATTAAGGGAACGATACAGTATGGTCTGGTTTACACACGGGGGCATGGAAACTACATTCTATCAGGTTTTTCAGACAGCGATTTAGCTGGTAGCTTGGACGATCGTAAAAGCACTGGTGGTATGGCATTTTACCTCGATGATAACTTAATCACATGGGTCTCTCAGAAACAACGGTGCGTTGCACTTTCCTCATGCGAGGCAGAATTCATGGCAGCTACAGCAGCTGCTTGTCAGGCGATTTGGTTGCAAAGAGTTCTGGGTCACATCACGGACAGTACAACAGGTCCAGTTACTTTGTATATTGATAACAGATTTGCTGTGGACCTAGCACGTAATCCAGTTTTTCATGGTAGGAGCAAGCACATTGATCTACGTTACCACTTCATTCGAGATTGTGTTGAACAAGGGTTGATTGTGATAAAACATGTTCGTACAAACGAACAAAGAGTTGATATATTAACCAAGGCTTTAGCAGCATCCAAGTTTGAGAAGATGAGAAGTCTACTGGGAGTTAAACATCTGGAGAGTGTTTAGATTAAGGGGGAGTATGTTGGATTATTGTTAATCTAAACATAGCTATTTATTTGCTTTCCTTGTTTCAGAATAAATCAACGTATCTTTTGTGATCATTGCAGGAGATGATTTATAGGTAATTACTTATGTTTAGGAATGAATAAGTTGACAGGAGTAAAACTAGGAAGACATCCTAATTTGCAGGCCTGTAGTTTAGCTGGTGTACCTTATTTATACTCATGTAATCTCTTTGAATCATTATCAATTAAGTTTTCCATATTAGCAAATCAAACAAACTTGTTCAGTTTCTTATTCTATTCTAACAAGTTTCTAGTTACCTGCATCAGAAACTAAAAAGGGGTGAGCTAACGCTCAGTAAGGTAGTAGAAACAGCTATCAAGATCAAGAATAAAGGACCATTCCTATACTCTTAATCAGCAATTGAATCATCAACTATAAAATAGAGACTAAACTTTAATCTAGCAACTGATATGTCTTGTAAAATCACAAAGAAAACTGGAACCTGAAGGTCAAGAACTGGACCACTAAGGTCATGCTGAGCATGTCTGCTAACTATGTACCATTCTCTTAAAATTATCATGAGAAAGCAATACCATGTATTGTTGCTAATTGTAAACTGAAAATTAACTTATACATATGTAACCTCCTTACCTTTAATGCAGAACAATATCAAACCAAGAGCTTGAATATTATAATATCCTGCTGCTGAAATTCTATCGATGAGAGGTAGGTTTAGGCATATATTCAGTATAGACTTAGATACAATATGAAGTTGGGACTATTGATCTTCTTACAAAATATCAAAACCTTTTGATTCGGAAATCTGTCCTAATTTTTGGCTAACTTAATACAAAATTTAAATACTACTCTCTGACTGTTACAAGCCCAAAACCACTTATAATTCTATGTAAGTGTCATATATATATTTTTAAAAATTCTTAAACTTTAATTCATTGGAACATCCTAACCGAATAATTTTTTAAATAAGTTGTATGATAATAACACATTTATTCTTTTAAGTACTCTTCAACTTCTAACTCTACTGATGTCCTAACTTATTGTTGGGGCATATTAAGGTAGTAAACATTACAATAAATAAATAAAAACTGGCGGATCTTACAATCCACCCTCCTTAAAGGAATTTCGTCCCTGAAATTTGTACTTACGAAATAATTCTAGGTACCGCTCCATCATGTCATTCTCTAATTCCCACATAGCTTCCTCGACAGAAAAATTCTTCCACCAAACTTTAACCATAGGAATCATTTTTCTTCTTAATTCTCTGACATTCCTTTCCAAAATCTTTAGGGGTTTCCCTTTATAACTGAGGTCTGTTCTTAACTCCAGCAGCTCATAGTTTAGTACATGAGATGGATCTGATACATACTTTCTGAGCATGGAGACATGGAATACATCACGTGTCTCCGTTAATTTTGGTGGTAAAGCTAGGCAATAAGCTACTGTACCTATTCGTTCAAGTATCTCAATGGACCTATGTACCTTGGACTAAGTTTTCCCTTTCCCCAAATCTAATAATACCCTTCATTGGTGAAACTTTTAAAAATATTTGATCACCAACGAAAAATTCTAAATTTCATCATTTCGTCGCTTAGGATCTGAATAACTTTTTTGTCTACTTTGTGTTATCAACATTCTTGTTCTGATTCTTTTTACTGCCTCACTAGCCTCCTTGACTGCTTCTGGACCCAAAAGTCTTCTTTCTCCTGCCACGTCCTAGTGAACCGGTCATCTACACTTACGTTCATACAATATTTCAAAGGGAGCCATCCTATAGTTGATTGGAAACTATTATTATATGAGAACTCGATTAGAGGTAATTACCAACTCCACGACCCCAAAAACTCAAACACACATGCTCTTAACATGTCTTCATGTATCTGAATTGTACGCTTCGATTGACCATCCATTTGAGGATGAAAAGCAGTGTTGAATTTCAATTATGTTCCCACGGCCTTATGTAAACTAGCCCAAAATTTTGATGTAAACATTGGATCCCTATCAGACACTATGGTAACAGGAACTCCATGTAACCTTACTATCTCTTGAATATATATTTCCGCAAATTGATTGTCATTCGCATTGGCAAAAAAGTGCTGATTTGGTGCACTGATCCATAATAACCCATTCAGCATCATGTTTTTAGCTATTCGTGGCAACCCTGTCACAAAATCCATAGCAATATCCTCCCGCTTCCATTCTAGAATCGATAGAGGTTTTAAAAGTCCTCCTGGTCAGCTTTAACATGTTGCATGTAAAATACCTAGCGCCATAGTTTGCTATATCATTCTTCATTCCTGGCCACCAATACAAGATCTTTAAATCATTGTACATCTTTGTAGATCCTGGGTGTAATAAATATGGAGTGGTGTGTGCTTCTCTCATAATGCTAGATTTCACTTCCTTATCATCTGGCACACAAACTCGCCCCTTATACCTTGAAATTCCACCATCAGATAAGGAGAAGCTTCCATCACCCTTTTTTTGTGCAATAATTTTTTTCTTGATCAACATATCATCATCCTTTTTCTTTTCAATGATTTTTTGTAGTAGAGTTGACTCTGATGTGAGATTAGCCAACTTTCATGTCATAACTTCAATACCCGCTCGCGCAAATTCTCTTTGTAATGATATATTCATTATGATTATTTTAGACATGTTGTTGCTATAACTTCGTCTACTAAGAGCATCAATTACCACGTTCGCTTTTATGGGGTGGTACAAGTTTTCACAATCATAGTCTTTTACTAACTCTAGCCACATACGTCGCCTCACGTTCAGCTCTTTCTAGGTAAAAAAGTACTTCAAACTTTTATGGTCTGTGTATATCTCACATTTATGCCCATAAAGGTAGTGCGCTATATCTTTAAAGCAAATACTACAGCTGCCAACTCTAGATCATGAGTCGGATATCTTTGCTCATATTCCTTCAATTGTCTAGAGGCATATGCTACCACATTATCACATTTCGTTAATACACACCCTAGACCTTGTTTTGACGCATTGCAATACACCAAAAATTTCTCTACATTTGTAGGGACATATAACATAGGAGCGGTGATTAATTTTTTAGGTACCCAAAAACTCTCCTCACACTCTTCTGACCACACAAATTTTTGATGCTTCCGCGTTAAAATTGTCAATAGTGTAGCAATCTTTGAGAACCCCTCAACAAACATCATATGGTATCCGGATAAACCCAAGAAACTTCTTACTTCTGCCGCATTCTTAGGTGTCGACAGTCCTTCACTGCTTTAATTTTTGTTGGATCTACAGCTACCCCATGTTTGGACACTACATGTCCCAAGAAAGATACATTCTCTAGCTAAAATTCACATTTCTTAAACTTAGCATAAAGTTTATGCTCTTTAAGTCTTTGCAGCGTCAACCTCAAATGTTCTTCGTGCTCAGCTTTCGACTTAAAATATATTAAAATATATCAATGAATACAATCACAAACTTGTCCAAATAGTCCTTAAAAACCCGATTCATAAGGTCCATGAATGTTTCTGGAGCAATAGTTAAACCGAATGACACCACCAAAAATTCAACTTATACACATGTAACCTCCTTACCTCTAATGTGTACCAACAGCAAACCAAGAGCTTGAATATTATAATATCCTGCTGCTGAACTTCTATCAATGAGAGGTAGGTTTAGAAATATATTCAGTATATACCCAAATAAAATATGAAGTTGGGACTATTGATCTTCTTACAAAATATCAAAACCTTTTGATCCGGAAATATGTCCTAATTTTTGGCTAACTTAATACAAAATTTATATACTGCTCTCTGACTGTTACAAGCCCAAACCTACTTATAATTCTATGTAATAAATGTCATATATATATATTAAAATTTCTTAAACTTTAATTAATTAGAGCATCCTAAACGAATAATTTTTATATATAAGTTGTATGATCATAACACATTTATTCTTTTAAGTACTCTTCAACTTCTAACTCTACTGATGTCTTGACTTGTTGCTGGTGCATAGTAAGGTAGTAACCATGACAGGAAATAAAGAAAAACCGGTGGATCTTAAAAATTTGGCCTCGCGAAAGTCCAATAAATTATCATTTCCAGTTCTGCTAAATCACAATTTTTTGAGCTTAATTGAGTATGTTTTTCGAGTGTATTATTTTGAGCATATCAATTGCATCCAGGAGCACTTTTGACAATCCTGGGGCAAATAGACCTAAACAATTAAAGTTACTGTAATGAACTGAGATGGGATTAATTGAAAAACCTTGCTGTACACTTTTAATTACTCACACAACTGAATGGAACAATAACTAACAAGGAAAAGAGACTCAATAATATAAATTCACTGTTTCAAAAGCTCCACGATTACAGCCCTGGGCAATTCTGAGTCCCAGCTGCCTCTCCCAATCGCTATCTAAACTTACCAATAATGACATAACCCTAATCTCAATATTTTCCCCCTTTCTGTTCTCACGGCCCAGACCCAACTCATTCTTTCTTTCCATATTTTAATTATTAACATTTAATAGCTTATGGCCCGTGTGATGCACGGGTATTGGTTAATATTTATATATTTTTATCTCTATTTTGTAGAATTTTATTAAAATTCTATTTAAAAATTAAATACTAAATAATAATTATGTATTTATAATTTCATTGTGTATAATTTCAAGTTAGGTTCAAATACTATAAATAATATATGCTTGATGTGATTTTCTTCATAAATAATAATATAAATATTTGTTGTTGGTGAGTGAGATTGAAACCTAAAAACTTATATGTATCTTTATAAATAATATAAATATTTGTTATTAATTGGATTCGAATCTGAGAACTTATATGTATCTTCATAAATAATGATATATATATATTTGTTGTTGACGGGGTTCGAACCTGAAAACTTGTGGAGTGTATTTTTTTTAGTATTTGGATTTAACGGTTTTGATTATTTGACGAAGAAGATCGACGGTCGTGATGGAAAGGGATAACCAAAATAAGGGGTTAACCAAACTACAAAATATAGTTCATCCCAATTATTATAGTATTGTATAGATTCAATGACCAAATTATCGAACCTGGGAACCCGTGGAGGCGCACAATTTCTTTCATGAATACCCCCAGCTACCGAAACTAGAGTAAATGGATGCTTTAATCTCATAAAAATGACCAATATTGTGTCAACTCCTCGGGAGAGAGGTAATCCTTTAATAAAATTAATCGTATCCCAAATTTTTGAGAGGTACCTTTCAGATGCTAAACGAAGATACATTTTCACTTCTCTGGCATGTCCTCCAATTGGGGACCCATGATACTGCTGTAATATTATGTCTTTAAATTTAGAATGGCGAGGAATGACAGGCGCCCTTTATAGAGCAGCCGCCCTTCATCTAACAGAAACCCTTCATGACTATTTGAGTTCAGCTGCAGGTCTGCTATGATTTGCTAAAAGCACGAATCCTCTTTTATATTATGAGTCAGCTGCTCCCACTGCACTTCAGGCCACGAAACCATCAAATCTAACTCAATCTCTCTTACTAATTTTCTCAAGAGTGCATCGGCAACTTGATTTTCCTTTCCAAGTTTAAATTGTACCTCGAAAGAATACCCCAGTAGTTTTAACACCCACTTTTGATAGTCATTGCCAACTTCCCGTTGTTGAATTATAAATCACAAACTTGGTTGATCGGTTCTCACTACAAAATGCCTACCCAACAAGTAATCCCTCTATTTTTAAATGGCTAAGCGAATCGCCATAAGCTCCTTCTCGTAGATAGATTTCTGACGAGCCCTCACACCTAAAAATTTGCTGAAATACGCAAGTGGTCAGTTCTCTTGCATCAACACCATTCCTAACCCAAACCAGGAGGCGTCCATCTCTAGAACAAATAACTTGGTGAATCTGGCATGGCCAGCATTGGTGGATTTTTAAGGGCATGCTTCAAGTGGTTAAAAGTCCTTGTTGCATCAGTTGTTCACCTGAAATTGTCTTTGCGCAGCTTGTCAGTCAATGGACCAGCAGTTTGGGCATATTTCATAACATATTTGCAAAAATATCCGTTAGGCCCAAAAACCCTATAAGTTCCTTCAAATTTATGGGCTGCTCCCACTCCAATATAGCTTTGATTTTTTCATTGCCTACAACAACTCCTTGACCGGAAATTACATGCCCAAGGTAAACAACTTGGTCCCTGCCAAAAGTACATTTTTTAATATTGACGAACAGTTGCTGCTCCTCCAATGCCTTTAAAACCAGTTTAAGATGCTCCTGATCCTGCTCCTTTGTTTCACTATAAATGAGGATATCATCAAAAAAGACGAGAACGAATTTTCTCAAACAAGAGCAAAACACGTCATTCATTAATGATTGAAAGATAGTCGGTGTGTTAATAAGACCGAATGGCATGACCAAGAACTCGTAATGGGGTGCGGATTCAAACTAGAATATGATGATATCCCACCTTCAAATCTAGTTTTATGAATGTTTGTACTCCATGTAGTTCGTCTAATAGTTCTTCAATCACCGGAATTGGGTACACAATTAATATAATAAAACAAGCCATTATATTGATAAGAACATCTTCAAAGAAGAAAATTTTCAAAGGTTAAAAACATAACATCAATATTTATTTTGAAGTATTTCAAATTTGTAGGAGAAATCCTATCACTCTTGATCAAGCCACACAGAAAAAGAAGAAAAAAGTTCAAGACTGCCTCTGCTAGGGAAGGTAGAAAGCCTAAGATTTCTCCGAAGTATTGAAATTCGAGGAGTGGGAACAAAATATTAAAATTAAATGTTTATAATATTAATTTTAGATGCATAAATACTGAGAATATCTCAAATTTCTTTATTTACATTTTATTTTAATTTATATGCAGTAAACATTGTATTGTTATCTGATCACGAAGGTATTATAAAATTAGATAGCATATCGTAAAAAGATATAAAGAATAAAAATATAAATCAATGAGTAAAATAATACTAAAATTTAGTATTAAAAGTTTTTTTTTAAAACGGGGCTTGAAAGCGGTTGAGTGGGCCTTATATGGCCCAGTAATGGACCAACGGTAACGTAATATAAAGAATTATAAACCCTAATTTGGCTAGAAATATATAAACTCATGTCCAAGAAAAGCTTACTTCCATTGAATCCCAAAATAAGGAGATTAAGATAAAAACCACCGATAATGGCTATATCCTCCGACGCTAATTCATGCTTTCTGACTGATAGCATCATGCGATCAAGAAGTGCACGAAGCACAAATGCGTCTTTACATATAGATTTAATGGATTACCCTGTTGTTTCAAATCTTTCACTATTCTTGTTTATCAAGTTCTATTTACTGTCTCTCCGTGCTTCATTTTTATAAAATTTGTTTACAGCTTTTTATTGTTATATGTTGGTTAAGTAGTTGGCCTATGGTTTTAAATTAGGGTGAATCTACTGTTAGGTCACACACACTGTAGAAGGGGGTTGAATACAGTGTATACTACAATCAAATCGAATTAAGAACACAAGTATGAAACACAGAATAATCTTATTAATAAAACAGTATTACAATGGAACTATTCTCTCTCAGTGATGAATAAATATCACGAGAGCTGCTAGGGTTACAATAAATAATATTCTCGATTATGATAACACTTATAGTGTAAACCCTATGTTGTGTTTATATAGACACACAGTTACAAGATAAACTTCTAATTGATATTGAACATAAGTCTGCATCCTAAAATATATCAACTAGTTATCTTTTCTTCCAAGTATTCTATTCTTCATAAAATTCTTCTCCATGCATATCTCTTCTTGTGTTTGCCTTAATCTTCTTTCCTTCAATCAATCGTCTTCCTCATCTGAATGTCTTCTTAAGTCCTGATATTAACTTCTAATAAATATCTTCTGATATCTTAAGTTATGATAACTTAAATTCTTATATCTTAAGTTCTGACTTCAGTATAAGTACTAATTTCCAGTTAAGTCCTGATTTGTCCTGTTAGTTAAGATCTGAAAACTAAACACAAATCATTATTAGACATGACATCACAAATATATCTAACAATCTCCCCCAACTTGTAAATTAGCATAATATATAAGTTCAATAGATATTTGATGATGTCAAAAACATTAAGTACAAATGCATATGAGAATTTGACTAAGTAACTACAACTCACAGTCTTTATAACTTTTACCATCCTTAAAGTCTGATATCAGCTTTAACCTGTATAACCTTCAGACTTTAACAGTTGTAGTTCTTGGCTTCAGTGTGTGATCTCTCTAATATCAGGAGTTGTTATGAGATAGTTCCTTAACAGACTTCTCTCAGCATATTCAAGTTCATTTTGCATCCTCCTTTTTGCATCTTTAAGTTCAACTGTATCTTCACCTGTTTGAACGATAGCAGCCCTGAGATCATTTATTTTTTCTTTCCTCATATCCTGATCTAGTCTGATGACATAGGCTTTATCAAACTCTAGATTGAATTTAAGACCTTTAATACCAAGAAATGTAGTGATGATTTTGGCGGTATTAGTCTTCATCTCAGCTATATCACCATTGTGAGCTCTGTACTTAGGATAGTAAGGTATGTCAGACTTTACAGAGTAAAGTTTCTTCTGCCTTTGAATATCAAATTTTAAGTAACTGGCAGCACCATCTGTTGACCTGTTTTTCACTTAAAATAGAAATAGCACATGTTGCAATTCTTCAAAGTATTTCAAACGAATAGCATTCTTCCTAATCTGGAATACCCTCCTATATGTCATGAAGTATAGCATGATATCTTCTTTTAATACAGAGTGGTAAACCATGTGTACTGACTCTAGTTGATTCAATCTTTTAGGAGTTGTTCCTACTCCTGGTTCACTCAAAGAAGTTGGATCAGAGGTAGTATTATTTACCCTCTTTTCTTTAGAACTACCCAATCCTAATTTGTCTCTAGCTTCCTTTCCTCTAATAACTCTTGCTTCAAAACCACTTGATGTAGTCTTCAAAAGTTGTGTAGATTGTTGAGCTTTAGTAAACCCAGGTAGTAGAATTTTTGAAGGTTTAACATGAGCAATGTCAGAGGTTTCCTTTCCTTTATCTTCTGATATCAAGCCAACTTGAGCTCTGTCAGAGGTTGCTTGCTTCATTGTAATATCAAAATTTACTAAGTCCTGATCTTCAACAACATGAGCTATGTCAGAGGTTGTTTGAATATTCTTTTTCTTCAAAATCAAACTAGTATCTTCATCATATTTTGCTTCCAGATCCATAATTGGCATATATACCTTTACAGGTTCATCAATTTTTGCTTTACCCTTGGATCTAGAATCAACTTCCACCTGTGATTTGGCTTTGGATTCAGATTTGATAGCCTCAGAGATTGTCTTCTCTTTAATCACAATGCCCTTAGGCTTAGGTGGTTTCTTTGCAATAACTTGAGCTTTAGACTTGGATTTGACATTTTCTGCTTTAAGTCTGGCTTCTTCTTCCTTCAGACTTTCAATATCCATGCATGGATTATCCTTTAGGAACAACCTTTTGGAAATCTCTTCATCAAGTTTCAAAGTTTGTTCACTAGAACTCATCCTTTTACCAGTATCAGAACTTGTTCTTCTCCCAGCATCAGAACTTGTTCTCTGTGTAGAAGTTTCTGTTTTCCTAGATGAAGAGCCTTTTCCTTGACCATAACCTTTACCCCTTTCAGAGTTTCCCTGGTCTTCAATATCATCATCCTTACCCTTCAGTGGTTGATCAGTTTTGCATTTGGACTTAATCACTTTCTCCCCCTTTTTGGCATCATCAGGTAATAGGAGAGAGACAAGAAATTCCACGGAGTTTTGGATTTCATTGAGTTGATCTTGTTGAGCAGCTTGATTCTTCAAAATATCAGATATTTGAGCTTGCTGCTTTTCTTGAGTCTTTTCTATGTACCCAATGCGGTCAAAGGCTGGCTTAAAAAACCTATTCTTTTCCAATTTGACATTCATGTCTTGCTGAATTAGGGTTTCTTGAATTTTGTTCACCTTAGCTTGAGTCATTGAGTGTTGACCTTGAAGGGCCTTGTACTCAATGCAGTAACTCTGAGTTATGCTTTGAAATCATCATTCATAAACATCTCATCAGCCAGGTGCTCAGCAAGAATATTTGCAGTAGGAACAAAATCAACTTTGTTCCACTCCTTGATCCATTCTTGTCCTCTTGGAGTTTCACTCCAAGGTACTGGTGCATCCCCTCTCACAAACTTCTTAATCAAATCAGCTTTATTAACTGCTGGTAGAGGTGCATGTCCCGAAGGACCAGTTGTATCAGCATTTTTATTTATAGCAGCTTCACCAGTAGTGTCAACATTTGCAGCATCAGAACTTACAGAGCCTTCAGAATCAGCTTCCTCTAATAAAATGATAGTGTGTGAGGCTATAGAGGTTTTAAAATCGTCCTCTAAGTTCTTATCAACATCCAAATTTTGATGCTCACCTAATATTTGAGCTTCATCATCTAGATTCAGAAGAGGTGTTGTTGGAATATCTGTATTGAGATTAGCATCTAAAATTGGTGTTGTTGGTGGAGTATGTTGAGGAATGGTTGGAGCTTCTAAGTACAGAATCTTAGGCACAACCAAGTTATGAATATCTATTTCAGCACTTGTACCTGGGTCTTGAGCATGTACTTTTTCAATGATAGGAGACACGGGTGGTGTAGGCACTCTGTCGTGAGCAGTGTCTTCAGCTTGAATTGGTGACAGTGGAGGTGTAGATGCAGTGGCTTCAGCAAATTCTGGTTGTGCAGATGGAAGGCAATCACAATTGGCTCCTTTGGGATCAGAGATTCCTGATCCCCTTCCTTAGCTGCTGTTCACATCCTCTGAATCTGACTCAACTGTGTCCCTTTTAGCTCTTTGTTTCTTCCATCTCTTCAAGGGTGGAGAGACGGTGGGAGCTTTATCATCAGAATTTATCTTTCTAAGCCTTTTGAGTGGCCTAGAACTCCCAGTTTCCTTTATTTTCTGAGGAGACACTTCCTCAGCTGATTTTGCAACAGGTTCTGATGTTTGAACCTGTACCTCAATTGTTTCCTCAAATCATCAAAATTTATTATTGACCATTATTAAATCAAAACATTTATCACAGGATAAAGTTTAAAAAAACGATGAAGTAAAGATTAACAAATTGCAATTAAAACATGCACAGTCACTTAATTTGAGAACCAAAGACCAAATTTTGCAATTTTAAAGGAAATTTCATTAATATATCAGATGAGTACATTTCATGAAATTTATCAATAATATGCAAAAATTACAAGATAGTCCTATTCTTAGAATTCTTAACATCAACAGCCTTAGTCCTCAGTCTAAGAAGACCTAACGACTAGCTTCTTCTGTTGCTGACGAAGAGCACTGCAAGATGAATGATCCGTTCTTACTGACGGAGAGCTTCTCTCATTTCTTCTTCCAGACGATCACAATGGAGATTATAGTCCATATAAAATAATAAGAGGTCTATGTGAACCTCTTGTGGAACTGAGTTCCAGATCTCTTCAGGAATGACAGTTACATGCCACTCCTGTCGCCAATCATCACAACTCAACTCGATATTAAAAGTATCATAGTTCAGGAGCAAGTTGAAACGAACCATGGTTTTGATGAGTATGTAAAAAGAGTGAGTTTGTGAGAAAATGGAAGATGTATTGGTTGGAATGATAGTTGGTTTAAATAGCCAATAGAATACCAAGAGACGCGAGGAGTATTTAATAATTACAGGTAAAAATAATTATACCTCGTCTCCCTAGACCAATGTGTAATAATAACAGTCAGTAAAAGATCTAAAGCCAGAGTTAATGGGCACGGGAAATAAGTAATGATTACTATGCACATGCAGTTTTTCAAAAAAAAATTGTTCCCACTAAACAAATGATTATGACTGTCTTTATCTCACATAAACCAATATTCTGATAAAATATAACCGTTCAAGTATTGACTTAAAAATAAATTAAGTAAATAAATACTGCCACGTAAGCATCAGAACTTGATTATTATCACAATTTAAAAGTCATCAGAATATGGCTTCTTATCCCAAAAAGTGAATGTTTATTTCTGTAATTCTTCACACAAATACTGATATGGTTTCCTCGGAACTTAATCATCAGAACTTCCATCAGAACTTGTCTTCACAATTTATGCAATTGACACTTAAACTGTTCATCTAAAATAACATTGATCACCACAATAATTTTCATCATTCATATGGAGTGTAAGTGTGTGCATTAAGCTAAATATCAGACAAAGAGTAAAGTCTGATTCACTTCAGTACATCTTAGAAATAAGGCATAACTAAGAACTTTGTTCGAAATTTGTCATTAGTCTGAAGTCTACTATAGAATGAGTTCATGCATGAGTCCACCTCAACTATTTTGTGCTCATTTTATGCATCTTTTGAAATTCCTTTTTACAGTGGCTTCTCAGTATAAGTGAGTCACGACTGCTTATCAGAATTTATGCTATTATCAGAGTATTTCTCCAGTAATCAGAGAATGTGAAAAGTCACCAAGAAAATTTTATTTTGCTTTTCTAATGCATATTACTTAATATCAGCAATGCACTTGGTTCTTCCCTTCCACATACATTTTTCTCTAGATCTCAAAGGAGTACCTGATATTTATTTCTTTTTTTTTCTTCTTCTTTTGATAAGTGAGGCTTATCAGCATTTAGTACACCCATAAGATTTACAAACATCAGAACTTAACAGATAAGAAGCATCATTCTAGTTTTTGACTTAGTAATAAGATACACAAAGTAAACCTAACCAAGCTCAATATCAGAATTTGCTTGTGTCAAAAGATTTCCACATAAACAATTACTTCAAACATGGGATCTTTAGTATATTAAAGACTACTAGGTCAGCATCTAGCACAGTTATCCTTATTGGATTGAATAGTTACAGAAACATTCATATCACTATCAGAGTTTAGAAATTCACATCAGACAACAATCAGCACTTAGGTAAATTTCAGTTTAAGCACAGATTACATAAAGAGAGTAATATCCGTAAATACTGATCATAAAGTCTGATGTATCAGAACATAAACTAAACAGATTTAGAGAAAGAACCTGAAACCATTCCAAGTTCATTTACCAATCTTGTAAAAGTAGCTTCATATAGTGGTTTTGTGAAGATATGTAACACCCCCAGATCCGGGGTCAGGGATCCGGGTCGTCACGGTCTTTCTTTCCACAATATCACTTCACTTAATTAATAATAAATAACCTTATGTTGTGACCCCACACTAACACACACCACAACCCGTTATAGTCTCAGAGATGAAATTGAAATAAGTACAAGTCCTTGAATCCACAATTAAAAGTTATTACAACCCAAAATGATTACTTGATAAATTTACAGTTAATTTCCATTATCTGCCATAAGTTATAATTATACATAATTTGATTCTCAAAAGTAGAATGCCTGATCTACCAATAGATCTACCTCTGCACCTATAGCAGCTACAACATCAACGGGAAGACGCGGGACGCTTCCCACGCGCTTGCGCTGGGTCTGCTGGAGTCTGGCCATCTTTCCAGACTGTTGTTGTGTGATGAAGAAATAAAGCAAGAGTGAGCCTTACAGCTCGCAAGATAATATATAGTGATAACAATAATACAAGTATCTAAATGGATACCTACTAAAATCTTTTATCATGTGTAAGATAATTACTTACTAGATATAAGTAAAAACAAGGGATGAAGTTACCAATACTTCACTATACTTATATCAATTATAAAGTTACTTGAACTACCACTATTCAAAGTATAACGAGCTTTCAACAGTTCATCACATAGATGAGACTACAAGACAGATTTGAATAGATTAAATCTTTGAAGTAGTATTGAAGGAAATGAAGTTATGATATACTTCATTAAGTTCCGATATATATATCCACATATACATCTTCTTTATACAGTCCCTGAAAACCTCTGTCATGTAAAGTATGAACAGAGTTTGTAACATCCAATGAATTTTTGGAAGGGAAAAAGAATTGTGGCATAAACCCGATATCTTGCTGATCAGGCAAAGATACCAATAAGTAACCTTTTCTACTAGTAGATGGACGAATTCCCCACAGGTCATCACCCTGGTCGTAATAGGACCTTATGCTGGACTGCCACTCAGCCACTTATGCATTTGATGGACTCCCACTGAGCCACTTACACTATCATGGACGCCCACTGAGCCCATGTTGCTTATGCCGACTCGATAGATGGACTTACTTCCCGAACGTTGGGTAAGTAATCAATTCATTTACCAAAACTGCAACCTTGTTGCGAATATAAAATACACCATAGAGCCGGATCCCTCAGGTTTTGAGCGAGTATTTAAATCTCCTTTTTAAAAGGAAGATCTTAAATATAAAAATGAGTTTTGGGATCCGCTCTAACTTTTAAAAATCATTTTGAAGACTCGAAAACACTTTAAAGAGTGTTTGGAGTAATGCTGATTTAATAAAGTAAATCAGTCCCAATATATTAGAAAATATCTGAATATTATTATTCAAATAATATTCCCATAAAGAATAATCTTTATACAAATAATTGAAGTAGAAGTTGTAAGACTTATACTTGAAATGAGTATTAAATAACCAAAGATATACTTATACGAAAGTACTATCTTTATTTGAATAATCAAAAATAAGTTTGATTATCGACACCTTATTCTTTAATAAAATAAGGAATATAAGTCAACAATAATCGGAGTCATAGATCCTCAAATGAATATTAAATAATATTCATTAAATAATATAAACTGAGTCATAAGCCCTCGAATGAATATTCAAATAATATTCAATAAATAATATAAAGGAGTCATAAGTCCTCGGATGAATATTCGAATAATATTCAATAAATAATATAAAGGATTCATAAGTCCTCGGATGAATATTCGTAATAATATTCCATAATAAAATAAAGGAGTCATAAGTCCTCGGATGAATATTCGAAATAATATTCAATAATAAAATAAAGTTATCGAATAAACTTTATTCGATTAATAGTTTTGAAAATTATAACCATATATATATATATATAATATAATATATATAAAATCTACTCGGGAGCCTCGACTCCCGGTTTTAGAAAATGTTTTCACCTTTGGGTCCCTATACTAAGGGTATATGCAAATTACTGCTATTCTCTAGCATAGGTATTATCAACTGAACCAACATATATATATGGCAAGAATACGAAACAGGCATGCATATATATACCATATCAGCATGCTTCAATATTTCGCAACATTTGCTAATTAACCAACATGCATCTATCACAAGATAATGCATATACATATATACATCACAACAACAGTATAACGGGTAGAAAACTTGCCTGAGCGACTGAGGGTCACGAATGGCTCGGGACGAGTCTGGTAACTTATAAACAACAAGTAAGTTGGAATTAAACCAAAGTCACTTGTAATTCTATACTCTAACCAAATTAGACTCTAACGCTCGCTTTGCGCTTACTGATTCTCTTAAGTCACTCGAGTACCCTCGGCTCCACCATTTTTAATAAATTAACCATTATGAGTTTTAAGGCGATTCCTTCGCGAGTGTCTTACCAACTTGCTAACACTCTTACCATAATTGTTTCATACACTAATTAACCCTTTTTGGTCTTTAACCTATGTTTCAAAGTAAGGCGAGGGGAAAAGTTTCGTTCGCGAAACGCCGTTACTTGAAACGGTCGTTTCTCCTAAACCGTACATCGGAATCAAATGAACTACATATCAAAACGAAGCCCGTAACATGAACTATCTAAACATGGTAATGGTCATAATCTAGCAGGGAGTTCTTGGGTCCAAATGTTATGAACAAAAGCAGTCTAAAGTAAATCGGACATTACGACGGCTATGTTTATGCGATTTCCCAATTTTAAACCATTCAAAAACCATCACAATTCAACCTCAATCCATTCATACAACCAAAGTCCATCCTTATCACATCATAACAGCCCCAATCAATTCAATATTAACATTTATACTTATGCTTAAGCTTGAGTTTAACTATACTTAAGTTCTTTTAACCAAAACAACAAGATTCACCATTCCATTTCACTACCACTCCAACCCAAACTCTAAACCACAAGCATTAAGCTACTATATCACCATAACAATCAAAATCATCTTATTATACAAAGGAATCTAGGGTTTGGAGATGATATACCTTCCTTGAAATGGTGGGAGTAGCTAGGAAGCCTTAAGAAGCCTTGAGAAGTCTTAGGGATGCTTGGATCTTAAAGGAAAACAAGAAAAATTCAAGTTAAAAACTTTGAAATCACTATTCATTGTCTTCTTCATTGATTTATTGAAGAAGATTGAGAATGAATGGGGTGCTTAAACTCATAATATAGCCATAACTATGCATAAGGATGACTGGGGAATTATCTTACCAATTTAGGAAGCCTTGATCTTGAGTTTTGAATTTCTTTCTCTTTGAAATGGTAAAAAGCCGAGAGCATGAAGAAAATAAAATGCCTTGTGTTCTTGTTTTGATGAAAAATGAATTGTTTGGCTTGGTTGGTTGAATATTTGATTTGTTTTTGGTTAATTACCAATTTAACCTTGATTTTGTGTGGTTAATATTCCACCTCATTTCCTTCCTTCCCATGTCATGCTTATGTCATGCTATGATGTCATATTTCCCTTTCTGTCCTCTTCTCATTGGTTGGGTGACCTCATCCCCACTAATCTCTTTGATTAACTTCCTAATTGTTTGCCTAATGACCGCTGATATGTTATACGGTTCGCTTAACTTTCGTTTTCGTTTATCGTTTGAGGGATCATACCCGGGATCTTATTACTTAGGTTCCCTTAACCTTTCTCAATATATTATATTCCTTTTATGATCCTCTCTTATAATCCTTTAATTTAAATCATTTTTATCATGTTACCTTATACTCAATTCTTTCCGTATCTAGTGGATTTCCGGGAAAAATCAAAGTGTTCGGAATTGGATTCTGACGATCTTTACATACACTTATATACCATATAGAGTACTAATAAAATCTCAGAATATCCATAACAGAACCCCTATATAGTGTGGCATGAAAAGTTTTCTCATTCAGCTAAAACACTATTCATAAGGGTTACAAAAAGTTGAAAATTTTGGGGGTTATTACAGTCTCCCCTCCTTAAAAGGATTCTGTCCCGGAATCAAATAGAAAATAAATGGGGGTACTTTTCTAGCATTGCGCTCTCTAGTTCCCAAGTTGATTCTTCCACATTATGATTCTGCCATAGTACTCTGACTAGCTTGATCACTTTGTTCCGAAGCACCTGCTCCTTCTTATCTATAATCCTTACTGGCTTCTCCACGTAAGTCAGATCTGGTTGCATATCCACCTGCTCGTACTCCACTATGTGTCTGGCATCCCGATGATACTTCCTTAGTATTGACACATGAAACACATTATGAACTTGTTGCAAGTTAGGGGGTAAGGCTAGCTCGTAAGCTAACTTTCCAATCCGTCTTAATATCTCAAAAGGTCCAATGTATCTTGGGCTTAGTTTTGCTTTATTTCCGAACCTCATTAATCCCTTCCAAGGGGATACATTCAGCAGTACTAAGTCCCCTACTTCATATTCCTTGTCCTTTCGAGCTAGGTCTGCATATTTCTTCCGTCTGTCTTGGGCTACTACAAGTCGCCCTCTGATAAGATCCACTATATCTTTGGTCCTTTGGACCACTTCGGGTCCGAGCATCTTCCGCTCCCCCACTTCATCCCAGTATAAGGGAGATCGACACCTTCTTCCGTACAGGGCCTCATAAGGCGGCATTCCGATGCTAGCATGAAAGCTATTGTTATAAGAAAACTCGATCAACGGCAAGTGGTCATCCCAACTTCCTTTAAGGTCTATTGCACAGACTCTCAACATATCCTCTAGTGTCTGGATGGTCCTTTCACTCTACCCATCCGTCTGGGGATGGTACGCGGTACTCATATTTAACTTGGTCCCCGCACATTCCTGAAAGCTCCTCCAAAATCTGGAGTTGAACCTGGGGTCTCGGTCTGAGACAATGGACGCTGGGACTCCATGTCGCGTCACTATTTCCTTAAGGTAAATGTCCACCAGTCTATCGACTGTGTATCTCTCATTGATAGGAATGAAATGAGCTGACTTTGTCAGTCGGTCTATAATTACCCATATGGCGTCATGATTGGTTTTCGTCCTTGGCAAGCCTACAACAAAATCCATCGCTATCTGTTCCCATTTCTATTCGGGAATCTCCAGGGGTCGTAAAAGTCCACTGGGTCTCTGGTGCTCTACCTTTACTCTTTGGCAAGTCAAACATTTGCTCACCCATTCTGCTATATCCCTCTTCATGTTGGGCCACCAGTAATATTCCTTCAAATCCCTATACATCTTGGTACTTCCCGGGTGAATGGAATACCTTGAACTATGGCTTTCATCCAAAATATCATCTTTAAGCTCTTGAACATTCGGAACCCAAATCCGGTAGGAGTACCTCATTATCCCTTTATCATCTTTCTCAGTATGGATCTCCTCTCCAATCATTGACTCTCTGCCTTCATTCATTATTTTCTCTTGGCACAATCTGATCTTTTCCAATAACTCTGGCTGCATTGAGATCTCAAAAATCTTTTCAGTTCTGGTTCCGGTTACCTTTACTTCTATTTTCATTCTCTCAAAATCCCTTATCAATTCTTCCGAAGTCGTTATCATTCTGAGTCTTTCCTTTCTACTAAGGGCATCAGCCACCACATTGGCTTTCCCTGGATGATAGAGAATCTCACAATCATAGTCCTTGATTAGTTCTAACCATCTCCTCTGGCGCATGTTGAGCTCTTTCTGCGTAAATATGTACTTGAGGCTCTTATGGTCTGTGAAAATCTCGCACTTCTCTCCATACAAGTAGTGCCTCCAAATTTTTAAGGCAAATACTATTGTCGCGAGCTCAAGGTCATGAGTAGGATATCTAATCTCGTATTCCTTCAGTTGTCTCGACGCATACGCAATCACTTTACCGTGCTGCATAAGCACACACCCTAATCCTTTGTGCGACGCGTCACTATATATCACAAAATCTCCTTTTCCGTCCGGCAATGCCAACACCGGGGCCGTTACCAACCTTTTCTTTAATTCCTGAAAACTGTTCTCACATTTCTCCGTCCATTCAAACTTCTCTGTCTTACAAGTAAGTCGTGTCAAAGGGGCTGCGATCTTCGCAAAGTCCTGTACAAATCTACGATAGTAGCCGGCCAATCCTATGAAACTCCTTACCTCTGTGGGTGTGGTTGGCCTTTCCCAATTTGTGACCGCCTCTATCTTGGAGGGGTCGACCAATACTCCTTCTTTATTGATCACATGTCCTAAAAACTGTACTTCATTCCGCCAGAATTCACACTTCGAGAATTTGGCATATAATTGTTCCTCTCTGAGTATTCCTAGAGCTATCCTCAAATGCTCTGCATGTTCTGCCTCAGTCCTGGAGTAGATCAAAATATCATCGATAAAAACTATCACACACTTGTCCAAGTACTTCTTAAATACTCTATTCATTAAATCCATGAAAGCCGCTGGGGCGTTGGTTAATCCAAAGGACATTACCAAGAACTCATAATGCCCATACCTGGTACGGAACGCTGTCTTGGAAATATCTTCGGGTTTAATCTTTAGTTGGTGATATCCAGTTCTCAGGTCGATCTTAGAAAAATAAACAGCATCCTTTAGCTGGTCGAACAGATCGTCTATTCTAGATAATGGATACCTGTTCTTTATGGTTAGCTTGTTCAACTCTCGATAGTCGATGCACAGCCTCATGCTCCCATCTTTCTTCTTAACAAATAAAACTGGTGCTCCCCACGGAGACACACTGGGTCTTATCATACCCTTATCCAAGAGTTCCTGCAATTGGATAGCTAATTCCTTCATTTCTAACGGGGCTAACCGGTAAGGTGCTTTTGAAACTGGCACCGTCCCGGGGGCCACTTCAATAGCAAATTCAATCACTCTATCGGGTGGTAATCCCGCAAGGTCTTGTGGGAATACATCTTCAAATTCGTTGACTACTGGAATATCTTGTAAGTTGGGCACCTCCTTCTGCATGTCCACCACATAGGCTAGGTAGGCCTTATTTCCTTTTCGTAGCATCCTTCTGTCCTGGGCCATAGTCAAAAATTTATACGTCTGCCTATTTCCTCTAAATATAACTTCTTTCTTCCCTGGGATATTTAACTTAACTTTCTTCCCTTTACAGTCTATCTGAGCATCATTGCTAGATAACCAGTCCATTCCCAAAATTACATCAAACTCCCCTAATTTAAAAGGAATCAGATCAACACTAAAAGATTGCTCCCCTATGCCTATCTCACAGGCGGGGTGAATCTGGTTAACAGGAATAATCTCATGATTGGCTATTTCTACTTGTAAGGGTTCTATCAAGGGTTCAGCCTTAAGTCTTAACTTACACGCAAGGTCCTTTGATATTAAAGATTTAGTTGCTCCCGAATCAAATAAAACGTTTGCACTGACTGAATTTAGAGAAAGGGTACCTGCTATCACATCTGAATCTTTCATAGCATCCTGGACTGTCATGTTGAAAGTCCTTGCAGTAGGTGGCTTATTGGAGGCAACCCTGCTTGCTCCCGAAGCTGCTGGTTTGTTCATTGGGCATTCCCTCTTCCAATGACCCGGGCGTCCACACTGATGACAAGTGGTGGTTGAAATGACGGTAGAGGTTGATGATGGGCACTTAGTTGAATAGTGACCTTCCCGACCGCACTTAAAGCAGGTTACTGGCTTTCCTTTACACTCCCCAGTGTGCATCCTTCCACATGTGTTACAGGCTGGCAATGGGGGTCGAGACTGGTTGGGATAGGACATTCTTGACTTCTGGCCGCTCTGGCTCACACTCACGCTCATTGGCCGCTTAAACCCAGTGTTCTTAAATTTTCCTATTCACTTTATACGACCTCATGAGCCCAGCGCACAGTGTCCAACGATCGTATGACAAGCCTTCATGCCGTGGGCCTACATCCCATTCATCCAAGATTAGGTGATACAAGCCGGTCTGGCCACCTCGTCCCATACTAACCCTCCTGGTGGGGACATTCTCACCTCCCAAAGAAAGTCATGAAGTGAGCCATCTTGGCCTCGCTTCGTTCCATTTTCCATATTTCCTCTAGGTATTTGTATTCATGATGTGAGATGGCTAGCGTCTCACCAAACTTTAAGTCTTCACAATAGCCCAATTTATAACTTCTGCCTGTGATGAGAATTAGAGCTTCTTTTATCGAAGTGAGATCGAGCTTCTTAAAGGGGTGAGCCTGAACTTATGAGTGAGAGGAGAGCCCGAACTCATGAGTGAGAGGTGAGCCCGAATCTTTGAGAGGGGAGATCCCGAACTCAAGAGTGAGAGGTGAGCCCGAATCTCTGAGAGAGCGGAGAGCCCGATTCCTCCCTGCTACTAAAAAGAGAGGAGATTCTGAATCTCTGAGAGAGAGGAGAGCCTGTCTGCTAGCGTAGAGAGCCCAAATATCTAAGAGAGAGGAAAGTCAATTTGCTAGCGTAGAGAGCCCGAATCTCTGGAGAGAGGAAAGCCCGTCTGCTAGCATAGAGAGACCGAATCTCTAAGAGAGAGGAGAGCTTGTCTGCTAGGGTAGAGAGCCCGAATCTCAGAGAGAGAGAGAGAGAGAGAGAGAGAGCTACATCCCATTCATCCAAGATTAGGTGATACGAGCCGGTCTGGCCACCTCGTCCCATACTAACCCTCCTGGTGGGGACATTCTCACCTCTCAAAGAAAGTCATGAAGTGAGCCATCTTGGCCTCGCTTCGTTCCCTTTTCCATATTTCCTCTAGGTATTTGTATTCATGATGTGAGACGGCTAGCGTCTCACCACACTTTAAGTCTTTACAATAGCCCAAGTTATAACCTCTTCCTGTGATGAGAGTTAGAGCTTCTGTTAGCGAAGTGAGATCGAGCTTCTTAAAGGGGTGAGCCTGAACCTATGAGTGAGAGGAGAGCCCGAACTCATGAGTGAGAGGTGAGCCTGAATCTCTGAGAGAGCGGAGAGCCTGATTCCTCTCTGCTAACAAAAAGAGAGGAGAGTCTGAATCTCTCAGAGAGAGGAGAGCCCGTCTGCTAGCGTAGAGAGCCCAAATATATAAGAGAGAGGAAAGTCTGTTTGCTAGCGTAGAGAGCCCGAATCTCTGGAGAGAGGAGAGCCCGTCTGCTAGCATAGAGAGACCGAATCTCTAAGAGAGAGGAGAGCTCGTTTGCTAGGGTAGAGAGACTGAATCTCTGAGTAAGAGAGAGAGAGAGAGAGAGACGAGAGACGAGAGCCCATCTATTTGCTTAGAGAGCCCAATTCTCTGAAAAAGAGAGCCCTTCTGCTAGCCTAGAGAGCCCGAATCTCTGAGAGAACAGGAGAGCACGTTTGCTAGCATAGAAGCCCTACTACTTTAGAGTGATGGGCTAAAACTCCTTCTAGCATAATGGGACAGACCACCTACTCTGCTTGCCTTGATTTAATGTATGTTATTAGGGTTTTCTTCGATCTTCAATATCTTCATTAGGCTGAACCTCAACATTTCATATTATGTGAGGTGGGATGGAGCCCCATCTCTCTTCAACTCAACTGGATTTACACAATTTTAAGGAAATCTAAGATGTGTAGAATAGTAACAACAAGAAATTGGTTAAAATGGTAAAGGACGCGATAGAGATTATTGTGTTTCTACGTAATTATTATTTCATATTTTAGGAAATAATTTTGTAACGCCCTATTTTTTCACTAAACAAAACATACCACCTTATACACCAGACCTGGAAATTTAAGAACACTTTAAATGAAAATAAAACTAGAACATGACTTGTTATAAATAGATGCATATTGTTGGATATCCAGATTTAAAACAAAACCAAACTGTTCAGATGTATTAGTGAAATTAAAATGGTTTCAAGACCACACAAGTCTTTAAAATTTAAAAAGTCCATGACAAATAGGTAAAAACTAAAAATAAACTAGCGTTACATCCAAGATCCTCCATTGGTTAATATGATCCTCATAATGTACATATGCTCCAGGGAGTTTCATCAGCTCACCGCCTAAGTTTTGTTGGATTATTGTTAATCTAAACATAGCTATTTATTTGTTTTCCTTGTTTCAGAATAAATCAACGTATCTTTTGTGATCATTGCAGGAGATGATTTATAGGTAATTACTTATGTTTAGGAATGAATAAGTTGACAGGAGTAAAACTAGGAAGACATCCTAATTTGCAGGCCTGTAGTTTAGCTGGTGTACCTTATTTATACTCATGTAATCTCTTTGAATCATTATCAATTAAGTTTTCCATATTAGCAAATCAAACAAACTTGTTCAGTTTCTTATTCTATTCTAACATCTGGTATCAGAGCTTCACGTTAACGATCGATGGAGGCGCAAAATGGCAAAGGAGGGATGTCTGGGTTAAGTTACCCAATGCTGACAAAGACGAATTATACCGTCTGGGCGATGAAGATGAAAGTTTTTATGCAGGCCCTTGGAGTATGGGAAGCAATAGAACCAAAGGATCCTAAAGCTGTCATCGAGGAGAAAACAGACAAAAAGGCATTGGCTGTCATCTATCAAGGCGTTCCAGATGGTATGTTGTTGAAGATAGCAGAGAAAAAGACGTCCAAGGAAGCATGGGAAGCCATTAAAACCATGAGTCTAGGTGCAGATAAGGTGAAAAAGGCTAAGGCTCAGACACTCAGATCCGAGTTCGAGTCATTGAGGATGAAAGAAACGGATAAGTTGGATGATTTCTGTATGAGACTGAATGGCCTGGTCACGAATATCAGGGCATTAGGAGAGAAGATTGGAGAAGAGTATGTTGTTAAAAAGCTATTGAGGGATGTTCCAACCAAGTTTCTCCAGATTGCATCAGCCATCGAGCAATTTGGAAACTTGGATGTCATGACTGTAGAAGAAGTAGTGGGGTCACTCAAGGCCCATGAAGAACGCCTACATGGTCAAGTGGAAAACACTGAGGAACAGCAGTTGTTGTTAACAGCAGATGAATGGCTTAAGAGAGAGAATAATGAAGAAAAACTCCTCCTTACTCGAGAGGAATGGCTAAAGAAATCAGTTAAAACTGCTCAACCTGGTGGGAGTGATTATCGTACAAGGGACAATCGAATGGCACGTGACAGGAGCCAGCTAAAGTGCTTCAATTGCAATGGTTATGGTCATTTTGCTAGAGAGTGTCGAAAACCAAGGAGAGCAAGGCAAGAAAGGGGTGAAATAAATCTAGCACAACTGAATGATGAGGAACCTGCATTATTAATGGCTTTGTGCGGAAATGGTGCAGAGGACGTGATTTCATTTACTGAGGACAAGACATCGAACAATAGCAGGGAAACTCAAGAAAGTACTTGGTATCTAGACAATGGAGCCAGTAATCATATGACTGGCCACCGAGATAAATTTGAGAAATTGGATAAATCAGTAAAAGGTAAAGTAAAATTCGGTGATGGATCACTAGTAGAGATCGAAGGAAAGGGGTCAATCAGGATCGTTTGCAAAAATGGAGAAACCAGAGTATTGCAGGGTGTGTATTACATACCTACACTTAAGAGCAACATCATAAGCTTGGGCCAACTCTCAGAAGAGGGAAATCGAGTTGTTATGAATGGTGAAAACTTGTGGGTCTACGAAAGTTGTGGGAGACTACTAATGCAAGTCAAGAGATCAGTAAATCGACTCTATAAAATTCATATCGAAGAAACACAGCAACACTGCCTGTTAACCAAAGGAGAAGAAGAAGCTTGGCTGTGGCATCAAAGACTTGGGCACGTGAACTTCAAGGCTATTCAACTGATGTCAAATAATGACATGGCTCATGGGCTACCTCATATTGACCAACCAAAGGAAATTTGTGACGGTTGTCTAATGTCTAAGCAAACACGTAAGCCGTTCCCCTCTCAATCTAATTTTACTGCAACAACTGTTTTAGAATTAGTTCACTTAGATCTATGTGGCCCTATTGTTCCATCAACCCCAGCTGGAAATTGATATTTTATGCTTTTAGTTGATGATTTCAGTCGAATGATGTGGGTGTATATGCTCAAAACTAAGGATGAAGCTTTGCATTGTTTTAAGAAATTTAAATTGCTTGTTGAGAATGGTAAGAAACATGGCATTCAAGTTCTACGAACAGACCGTGGTGGTGAGTTTTGCTCAAAAGATTTCAATGGTTTTTGTGAAGCACATGGCATACTACGACATTATACGGCACCCTACACACCACAACAAAATGGTGTGGTAGAACGTCGCAACCGCACAGTAGTCGAAATGGCCAGGAGTTTGCTAAAAGAGAGAAAGATTCCTTTGCAGTACTGGGGAGAAGCAGTCAGGCATGCTGTTTTTATTCTCAACAAAATGCCAACTCGAGCAATGTCAACTATCACTCCACACGAAGCTTGGTTTGGGAAAAAGCCAAGTGTGGAATACTTGAAAGTCTTTGGTTGCTTAGCATACATGAAGACACCTGCAGTTTATACAAAAAAACTCGATAATAGGAGTCAAATGGTGGTTCATTTTGGTAGAGAACCTGGAACAAAAGCATTCCGGCTATTCGATCCAATCACAAATAAAGTACACATCAGTCGAGATGTTGTTTTTGTTGAGCAAAAGGGCTGGAATTGGGAAAGCACAACAGATTTTGAGATACAACGAGGTGGAGATTTTATAGTGGAAGAAAGTCGGGGAGCAGAACCTGTTTCAGATGAGTCAAATCCACCACAGTCACCTTCATCACCTTCAACTCCTCAAGCCTCATTGTCAACAGGTACAAGTCCACAGACTCTTACCGAACATACAACTAGTTCAAGTGCCTCCAGTTCTAGCAGTGAGCAGCCTCGAAGAAACAGAACTCTGGCTGATATTTATGATAATACAACAGCGATTGAGTTAGAAGAAGAATTATTGTTGATGGGCATTGATGAGCCTGTCTGTTTTGAGCAAGCCATAACAGATGATGTCTGGAAGCAAGCAATGGTTAATGAGATCGAATCGATCGAGAAGAATAATACCTGGAAATTGACAGACCTTCCAAAGGGGCATAAAGCTATCGACCTTAAATGGGTTTTTAAGCTAAAGAAGGATCAACATGGAGAGGTAACAAAACATAAAGCACGTCTTGTGGCCAAAGGCTATGTGCAACGCTATGGTGTTGATTACGAGGAAGTTTTCGCTCCTGTCACACGACTTGAAACAGTCCGGTTGCTCTTGGCATTGGCAGCTAAGCACAACTGGGAGGTGCATCATCTAGACGTCAAGTCTGCTTTCTTGAATGGTTTTATTCTAGAGGAAGTCTATGTATCCCAACCCAAAGGTTTTGTCAAGAAAGGAATGGAACACAAAGTCTACAAATTACTTAAAGCGTTGTATGGACTTCGTCAAGCTCCTAGAGCGTGGTATTCATGTTTGAATCAGTGTTTGTTAAACCTGGGATTTGTTAAATGCTCGTTCGAACACGCTGTTTATATCAAGAGAGAGGGGGGTCACTCTTTAATCGTTGGTGTATATGTTGACGATCTGTTGATCATAGGTACCAACCTTTCTGACATCATCAAATTCAAGGGGGAGATGAATCGTGAATTTGATATGTCTGATCTTGGTAAACTGTCATATTACTTGGGATTGGAAGTCACTCAAGGCAATGATTCTATTGAGCTCAGGCAATCGAGTTATGCAAAGAAGGTGTTAGAAAAGGCTGGAATGGCAGAATGCAATGCAGTCAAGTTTCCCATGGATCATAAATTACAACTTCATGTAGACGAAACAGGTAAGCCTGTAAACCCTACGCACTTCAAGAGTATTGTGGGTGGATTGAGATATCTAGTGCACACGAGGCCTGACATTGCTTATGCAGTTAGAATAGTGAGTAGATATATGGAAAGGCCTACAGAGGTTCATATGAACGCAGTTAAGAGAATATGTCGATACATTAAGGGAACGATACAGTATGGTCTGGTTTACACACGGGGGCATGGAAACTACATTCTATCAGGTTTTTCAGACAGCGATTTAGCTGGTAGCTTGGACGATCGTAAAAGCACTGGTGGTATGGCATTTTACCTCGATGATAACTTAATCACATGGGTCTCTCAGAAACAATGGTGCGTTGCACTTTCCTCATGCGAGGCAGAATTCATGGCAGCTACAGCAGCTGCTTGTCAGGCGATTTGGTTGCAAAGAGTTCTGGGTCACATCACGGACAGTACAACAGGTCCAGTTACTTTGTATATTGATAACAGATCTGCTGTGGACCTAGCACATAATCCAGTTTTTCATGGTAGGAGCAAGCACATTGATCTACGTTACCACTTCATTCGAGATTGTGTTGAACAAGGGTTGATTGTGATAAAACATGTTCGTACAAACGAACAAAGAGCTAATATATTAACCAAGGCTTTAGCAGCATCCAAGTTTGAGAAGATGAGAAGTCTACTGGGAGTTAAACATCTGGAGAGTGTTTAGATTAAGGGGGAGTATGTTGGATTATTGTTAATCTAAACATAGCTATTTATTTGCTTTCCTTGTTTCAGAATAAATCAACGTATCTTTTGTGATCATTGCAGGAGATGATTTATAGATAATTACTTATGTTTAGGAATGAATAAGTTGACAGGAGTAAAACTAGGAAGACATCCTAATTTGCAGGCCTGTAGTTTAGCTGGTGTACCTTATTTATACTCATGTAATCTCTTTGAATCATTATCAATTAAGTTTTCCATATTAGCAAATCAAACAAACTTGTTCAGTTTCTTATTCTATTCTAACAAGTTTCTAGTTACCTGCATCAGAAACTAAAAAGGGGTGAGCTAACGCTCAGTAAGGTAGTAGAAACAGCTATCAAGATCAAGAATAAAGGACCATTCATATACTCTTAATCAGCAATTGAATCATCAACTATAAAATAGAGACTAAACTTTAATCTAGCAACTGATATGTCTTGTAAAATCACAAAGAAAACTGGAACCTGAAGGTCAAGAACTGGACCACTAAGGTCATGCTGAGCATGTCTGCTAACTATGTACCATTCTCTTAAAATTATCATGAGAAAGCAATACCATGTATTGTTGCTAATTGTAAACTGAAAATTAACTTATACATATGTAACCTCCTTACCTTTAATGCAGAACAATATCAAACCAAGAGCTTGAATATTATAATATCCTGCTGCTGAAATTCTATCGATGAGAGGTAGGTTTAGGCATATATTCAGTATAGACTTAGATACAATATGAAGTTGGGACTATTGATCTTCTTACAAAATATCAAAACCTTTTGATTCGGAAATCTGTCCTAATTTTTGGCTAACTTAATACAAAATTTAAATACTACTCTCTGACTGTTACAAGCCCAAAACCACTTATAATTCTATGTAAGTGTCATATATATATTTTTAAAAATTCTTAAACTTTAATTCATTGGAACATCCTAACCGAATAATTTTTTAAATAAGTTGTATGATAATAACACATTTATTCTTTTAAGTACTCTTCAACTTCTAACTCTACTGATGTCCTAACTTGTTGTTGGGGCATATTAAGGTAGTAAACATTACAATAAATAAATAAAAACTGGCGGATCTTACAATCCACCCTCCTTAAAGGAATTTCGTCCCTGAAATTTGTACTTACGAAATAATTCTAGGTACCGCTCCATCATGTCATTCTCTAATTCCCACATAGCTTCCTCGACAGAAAAATTCTTCCACCAAACTTTAACCATAGGAATCATTTTTCTTCTTAATTCTCTGACATTCCTTTCCAAAATCTTTAGGGGTTTCTCTTTATAACTGAGGTCTGTTCTTAACTCCAGCGGCTCATAGTTTAGTACATGAGATGGATGTGATACATACTTTCTGAGCATGGAGACATGGAATACATCACGTGTCTCCGTTAATTTTGGTGGTAAAGCTAGGCAATAAGCTACTGTACCTATTCGTTCAAGTATCTCAATGGACCTATGTACCTTGGACTAAGTTTTCCCTTTCCCCAAATCTAATAATACCCTTCATTGGTGAAACTTTTAAAAATATTTGATCACCAACGAAAAATTCTAAATTTCGTCATTTCGTCGCTTAGGATCTGAATAACTTTTTTGTCTACTTTGTGTTATCAACATTCTTGTTCTGATTCTTTTTACTGCCTCACTAGCCTCCTTGACTGCTTCTGGACCCAAAAGTCTTCTTTCTCCTGCCACGTCCTAGTGAACCGGTCATCTACACTTACGTTCATACAACATTTCAAAGGGAGCCATCCTATAGTTGATTGGAAACTATTATTATATGAGAACTCGATTAGAGGTAATTACCAACTCCACGACCCCAAAAACTCAAACACACATGCTCTTAACATGTCTTCATGTATCTGAATTGTACGCTTCGATTGACCATCCATTTGAGGATGAAAAGCAGTGTTGAATTTCAATTATGTTCCCACGGCCTTATGTAAACTAGCCCAAAATTTTGATGTAAACATTGGATCCCTATCAGACACTATGGTAACAGGAACTCCATGTAACCTTACTATCTCTTGAATATATATTTCCGCAAATTGATTGTCATTCGCATTGGCAAAAAAGTGCTGATTTGGTGCACTGATCCATAATAACCCATTCAGCATCATGTTTTTAGCTATTCGTGGCAACCCTGTCACAAAATCCATAGCAATATCCTCCCGCTTCCATTCTAGAATCGATAGAGGTTTTAAAAGTCCTCCTGGTCAGCTTTAACATGTTGCATATAAAATACCTAGCGCCATAGTTTGCTATATCATTCTTCATTCCTGGCCACCAATACAAGATCTTTAAATCATTGTACATCTTTGTAGATCCTGGGTGTAATAAATATGGAGTGGTGTGTGCTTCTCTCATAATGCTAGATTTCACTTCCTTATCATCTGGCACACAAACTCGCCCCTTATACCTTGAAATTCCACCATCAGATAAGGAGAAGCTTCCATCACCCTTTTTTTGTGCAATAATTTTTTTCTTGATCAACATATCATCATCCTTTTTCTTTTCAATGATTTTTTGTAGTAGAGTTGACTCTGATGTGAGATTAGCCAACTTTCATGTCATAACTTCAATACCCGCTCGCGCAAATTCTCTTTGTAATGATATATTCATTATGATTATTTTAGACATGTTGTTGCTATAACTTCGTCTACTAAGAGCATCAATTACCACGTTCGCTTTTATGGGGTGGTACAAGTTTTCACAATCATAGTCTTTTACTAACTCTAGCCACATACGTCGCCTCACGTTCAGCTCTTTCTAGGTAAAAAAGTACTTCAAACTTTTATGGTCTGTGTATATCTCACATTTATGCCCATAAAGGTAGTGCGCTATATCTTTAAAGCAAATACTACAGCTGCCAACTCTAGATCATGAGTCGGATATCTTTGCTCATATTCCTTCAATTGTCTAGAGGCATATGCTACCACATTATCACATTTCGTTAATACACACCCTAGACCTTGTTTTGACGCATTGCAATACACCAAAAATTTCTCTACATTTGTAGGGACATATAACATAGGAGCGGTGATTAATTTTTTTAGGTACCCAAAAACTCTCCTCACACTCTTCTGACCACACAAATTTTTGATGCTTCCGCGTTAAAATTGTCAATAGTGTAGCAATCTTTGAGAACCCCTCAACAAACATCATATGGTATCCGGATAAACCCAAGAAACTTCTTACTTCTGCCGCATTCTTAGGTGTCGACAGTCCTTCACTGCTTTAATTTTTGTTGGATCTACAGCTACCCCATGTTTGGACACTACATGTCCCAAGAAAGATACATTCTCTAGCTAAAATTCACATTTCTTAAACTTAGCATAAAGTTTATGCTCTTTAAGTCTTTGCAGCGTCAACCTCAAATGTTCTTCGTGCTCAGCTTTCGACTTAAAATATATTAAAATATATCAATGAATACAATCACAAACTTGTCCAAATAGTCCTTAAAAACCCGATTCATAAGGTCCATGAATGTTTCTGGAGCAATAGTTAAACCGAATGACACCACCAAAAATTCAACTTATACACATGTAACCTCCTTACCTCTAATGTGTACCAACAGCAAACCAAGAGCTTGAATATTATAATATCCTGCTGCTGAACTTCTATCAATGAGAGGTAGGTTTAGAAATATATTCAGTATATACCCAAATAAAATATAAAGTTGGGACTATTGATCTTCTTACAAAATATCAAAACCTTTTGATCCGGAAATATGTCCTAATTTTTGGCTAACTTAATACAAAATTTATATACTGCTCTCTGACTGTTACAAGCCCAAACCTACTTATAATTCTATGTAATAAATGTCATATATATATATTAAAATTTCTTAAACTTTAATTAATTAGAGCATCCTAAACGAATAATTTTTATATATAAGTTGTATGATCATAACACATTTATTCTTTTAAGTACTCTTCAACTTCTAACTCTACTGATGTCTTGACTTGTTGCTGGGGCATAGTAAGGTAGTAACCATGACAGGAAATAAAGAAAAACCGGCGGATCTTAAAAATTTGGCCTCGCGAAAGTCCAATAAATTATCATTTCCAGTTCTGCTAAATCACAGTTTTTTGAGCTTAATTGAGTATGTTTTTCGAGTGTATTATTTTGAGCATATCAATTGCATCCAGGAGCACTTTTGACAATCCTGGGGCAAATAGACCTAAACAATTAAAGTTACTGTAATGAACTGAGATGGGATTAATTGAAAAACCTTGTTGTACACTTTTAATTACTCACACAACTGAATGGAACAATAACTAACAAGGAAAAGAGACTCAATAATATAAATTCACTGTTTCAAAAGCTCCACGATTACAGCCCTGGGCAATTCTGAGTCCCAGCTGCCTCTCCCAATCGCTCTCTAAACTTACCAATAATGACATAACCCTAATCTCAATATTTTCCCCCTTTCTGTTCTCACGGCCCAGACCCAACTCATTCTTTCTTTCCATATTTTAATTATTAACATTTAATAGCTTATGGCCCGTGCGATGCACGGGTATTGGTTAATATTTATATATTTTTATCTCTATTTTGTAGAATTTTATTAAAATTCTATTTAAAAATTAAATACTAAATAATGATTATGTATTTATAATTTCATTGTGTATAATTTCAAGTTAGGTTCAAATACTATAAATAATATATGCTTGATGTGATTTTCTTCATAAATAATAATATAAATATTTGTTGTTGGTGAGTGAGATTGAAACCTAAAAACTTATATGTATCTTTATAAATAATATAAATATTTGTTATTAATTGGATTCGAATCTGAGAACTTATATGTATCTTCATAAATAATGATATACATATTTGTTGTTGACGGGGTTCGAACCTGAAAACTTGTGGAGTGTATTTTTTTTAGTATTTGGATTTAACGGTTTTGATTATTTGACGAAGAAGATCGACGGTCGTGATGGAAAGGGATAACCAAAATAAGGGGTTAACCAAACTACAAAATATAGTTCATCCCAATTATTATAGTATTGTATAGATTCAATGACCAAATTATCGAACCTGGGAACCCATGGAGGCGCACAATTTCTTTCATGAATACCCCCAGCTACCGAAACTAGAGTAAATGGATGCTTTAATCTCATAAAAATGACCAATATTGTGTCAACTCCTCGGGAGAGAGGTAATCCTTTAATAAAATTAATCGTATCCCAAATTTTTGAGAGGTACCTTTCAGATGCTAAACGAAGATACATTTTCACTTCTCTGGCATGTCCTCCAATTGGGGACCCATGATACTGCTGTAATATTATGTCTTTAAATTTAGAATGGCGAGGAATGACAGGCGCCCTTTATAGAGCAGTCGCCCTTCATCTAACAGAAACCCTTCATGACTATTTGAGTTCAGCTGCAGGTCTGCTATGATTTGCTAAAAGCACGAATCCTCTTTTATATTATGAGTCAGCTGCTCCCACTGCACTTCAGGCCACGAAACCATCAAATCTAACTCAATCTCTCTTACTAATTTTCTCAAGAGTGCATCGGCAACTTGATTTTCCTTTCCAAGTTTAAATTGTACCTCAAAAGAATACCCCAGTAGTTTTAACACCCACTTTTGATAGTCATTGCCAACTTCCCGTTGTTGAATTATAAATCACAAACTTGGTTGATCGGTTCTCACTACAAAATGCCTACCCAACAAGTAATCCCTCCATTTTTAAATGGCTAAGCGAATCGCCATAAGCTCCTTCTCGTAGATAGATTTCTGACGAGCCCTCACACCTAAAAATTTGCTGAAATACGCAAGTGGTCAGTTCTCTTGCATCAACACCATTCCTAACCCAAACCAGGAGGCGTCCATCTCTAGAACAAATAACTTGGTGAATCTGGCATGGCCAGCATTGGTGGATTTTTAAGGGCATGCTTCAAGTGGTTAAAAGTCCTTGTTGCATCAGTTGTTCACCTGAAATTGTCTTTGCGCAGCTTGTCAGTCAATGGACCAGCAGTTTGGGCATATTTCATAACATATTTGCAAAAATATCCGTTAGGCCCAAAAACCCTATAAGTTCCTTCAAATTTATGGGCTGCTCCCACTCCAATATAGCTTTGATTTTTTCATTGCCTACAACAACTCCTTGACCGGAAATTACATGCCCAAGGTAAACAACTTGGTCCCTGCCAAAAGTACATTTTTTAATATTGACGAACAGTTGCTGCTCCTCCAATGCCTTTAAAACCAGTTTAAGATGCTCCTGATCCTGCTCCTTTGTTTCACTATAAATGAGGATATCATCAAAAAAGACGAGAACGAATTTTCTCAAACAAGAGCAAAACACGTCATTCATTAATGATTGAAAGATAGTCGGTGTGTTAATAAGACCGAATGGCATGACCAAGAACTCGTAATGGGGTGCGGATTCAAACTAGAATATGATGATATCCCACCTTCAAATCTAGTTTTATGAATGTTTGTACTCCATGTAGTTCGTCTAATAGTTCTTCAATCACCGGAATTGGGTACACAATTAATATAATAAAACAAGCCATTCTATTGATAAGAACATCTTCAAAGAAGAAAATTTTCAAAGGTTAAAAACATAACATCAATATTTATTTTGAAGTATTTCAAATTTGTAGGAGAAATCCTATCACTCTTGATCAAGCCACACAGAAAAAGAAGAAAAAAGTTCAAGACTGCCTCTGCTAGGGAAGGTAGAAAGCCTAAGATTTCTCCGAAGTATTGAAATTCGAGGAGTGGGAACAAAATATTAAAATTAAATGTTTATAATATTAATTTTAGATGCATAAATACTGAGAATATCTCAAATTTCTTTATTTACATTTTATTTTAATTTATATGCAGTAAACATTGTATTGTTATCTGATCACGAAGGTATTATAAAATTAGATAGCATATCGTAAAAAGATATAAAGAATAAAAATATAAATCAATGAGTAAAATAATACTAAAATTTAGTATTAAAAGTTTTTTTTTAAAACGGGGCTTGAAAGCGGTTGAGTGGGCCTTATATGGCCCAGTAATGGACCAACGGTAACGTAATATAAAGAATTATAAACCCTAATTTGGCTAGAAATATATAAACTCCTGTCCAAGAAAAGCTTACTTCCATTGAATCCCAAAATAAGGAGATTAAGATAAAAACCACCGATAATGGCTATATCCTCCGACGCTAATTCATGCTTTCTGACTGATAGCATCATGCGATCAAGAAGTGCACGAAGCACAAATGCGTCTTTACATATAGATTTAATGGATTACCCTGTTGTTTCAAATCTTTCACTATTCTTGTTTATCAAGTTCTATTTACTGTCTCTCCGTGCTTCATTTTTATAAAATTTGTTTACAGCTTTTTATTGTTATATGTTGGTTAAGTAGTTGGCCTATGGTTTTAAATTAGGGTGAATCTACTGTTAGGTCACACACACTGTAGAAGGGGGTTGAATACAGTGTATACTACAATCAAATCGAATTAAGAACACAAGTATGAAACACAGAATAATCTTATTAATAAAACAGTATTACAATGGAACTATTCTCTCTCAGTGATGAATAAATATCACGAGAGCTGCTAGGGTTACAATAAATAATATTCTCGATTATGATAACACTTATAGTGTAAACCCTATGTTGTGTTTATATAGACACACAGTTACAAGATAAACTTCTAATTGATATTGAACATAAGTCTGCATCCTAAAATATATCAACTAGTTATCTTTTCTTCCAAGTATTCTATTCTTCATAAAATTCTTCTCCATGCATATCTCTTCTTGTGTTTGCCTTAATCTTCTTTCCTTCAATCAATCGTCTTCCTCATCTGAATGTCTTCTTAAGTCCTGATATTAACTTCTAATAAATATCTTCTGATATCTTAAGTTATGATAACTTAAATTCTTATATCTTAAGTTCTGACTTCAGTATAAGTACTAATTTCCAGTTAAGTCCTGATTTGTCCTGTTAGTTAAGATCTGAAAACTAAACACAAATCATTATTAGACAAGACATCACAAATATATCTAACAATCTCCCCCAACTTGTAAATTAGCATAATATATAAGTTCAATAGATATTTGATGATTTCAAAAACATTAAGTACAAATGCATATGAGAATATGACTAAGTAACTACAACTCACAGTCTTTATAACTTTTACCATCCTTAAAGTCTGATATCAGCTTTAACCTGTATAACCTTCAGACTTTAACAGTTGTAGTTCTTGGCTTCAGTGTGTGATCTCTCTAATATCAGGAGTTGTTATGAGATAGTTCCTTAACAGACTTCTCTCAGCATATTCAAGTTCATTTTGCATCCTCCTTTTTGCATCTTTAAGTTCAACTGTATCTTCACCTGTTTGAACGATAGCAGCCCTGAGATCGTTTATTTTTTCTTTCCTTATATCCTGATCTAGTCTGATGACATAGGCTTTATCAAACTCTAGATTGAATTTAAGACCTTTAATACCAAGAAATGTAGTGATGATTTTGGCGGTATTAGTCTTCATCTCAGCTATATCACCATTGTGAGCTCTGTACTTAGGATAGTAAGGTATGTCAGACTTTACAGAGTAAAGTTTCTTCTGCCTTTGAATATCAAATTTTAAGTAACTGGCAGCACCATCTGTTGACCTATTTTTCACTTAAAATAGAAATAGCACATGTTGCAATTCTTCAAAGTACTTCAAACGAATAGCATTCTTCCTAATCTGGAATACCCTCCTATATGTCATGAAGTATAGCATGATATCTTCTTTTAATACAGAGTGGTAAACCATGTGTACTGACTCTAGTTGATTCAATCTTTTAGGAGTTGTTCCTACTCCTGGTTCACTCAAAGAAGTTGGATCAGAGGTAGTATTATTTACCCTCTTTTCTTTAGAACTACCCAATCCTAATTTGTCTCTAGCTTCCTTTCCTCTAATAACTCTTGCTTCAAAACCACTTGATGTAGTCTTCAAAAGTTGTGTAGATTGTTGAGCTTTAGTAAACCCAGGTAGTAGAATTTTTGAAGGTTTAACATGAGCAATGTCAGAGGTTTCCTTTCCTTTATCTTCTGATATCAAGCCAACTTGAGCTCTGTCAGAGGTTGCTTGCTTCATTGTAATATCAAAATTTACTAAGTCCTGATCTTCAACAACATGAGCTATGTCAGAGGTTGTTTGAATATTCTTTTTCTTCAAAATCAAACTAGTATCTTCATCATATTTTGCTTCCAGATCCATAATTGGCATATATACCTTTACAGGTTCATCAATTTTTGCTTTACCCTTGGATCTAGAATCAACTTCCACCTGTGATTTGGCTTTGGATTCAGATTTGATAGCCTCAGAGATTGTCTTCTCTTTAATCACAATGCCCTTAGGCTTAGGTGGTTTCTTTGCAATAACTTGAGCTTTAGACTTGGATTTGACATTTTCTGCTTTAAGTCTGGCTTCTTCTTCCTTCAGACTTTCAATATCCATGCATGGATTATCCTTTAGGAACAACCTTTTGGAAATCTCTTCATCAAGTTTCAAAGTTTGTTCACTAGAACTCATCCTTTTACCAGTATCAGAACTTGTTCTTCTCCCAGCATCAGAACTTGTTCTCTGTGTAGAAGTTTCTGTTTTCCTAGATGAAGAGCCTTTTCCTTGACCATAACCTTTACCCCTTTCAGAGTTTCCCTGGTCTTCAATATCATCATCCTTACCCTTCAGTGGTTGATTAGTTTTGCATTTGGACTTAATCACTTTCTCCCCCTTTTTGGCATCATCAGGTAATAAGAGAGAGACAAGAAATTCCACGGAGTTTTGGATTTCATTGAGTTGATCTTGTTGAGCAGCTTGATTCTTCAAAATATCAGATATTTGAGCTTGCTGCTTTTCTTGAGTCTTTTCTATGTACCCAATGCGGTCAAAGGCTGGCTTAAAAAACCTATTCTTTTCCAATTTGACATTCATGTCTTGCTGAATTAGGGTTTCTTGAATTTTGTTCACCTTAGCTTGAGTTATTGAGTGTTGACCTTGAAGGGCCTTGTACTCAATGCAGTAACTCTGAGTTATGCTTTGAAATCATCATTCATAAACATCTCATCAGCCAGGTGCTCAGCAAGAATATTTGCAGTAGGAACAAAATCAACTTTGTTCCACTCCTTGATCCATTCTTGTCCTCTTGGAGTTTCACTCCAAGGTACTGGTGCATCCCCTCTCACAAACTTCTTAATCAAATCAGCTTTATTAACTGCTGGTAGAGGTGCATGTCCCGAAGGACCAGCTGTATCAGCATTTTTATTTATAGCAGCTTCACCAGTAGTGTCAACATTTGCAGCATCAGAACTTACAGAGCCTTCAGAATCAGCTTCCTCTAATAAAATGATAGTGTGTGAGGCTATAGAGGTTTTAAAATCGTCCTCTAAGTTCTTATTAACATCCAAATTCTGATGCTCACCTAATATTTGAGCTTCATCATCTAGATTCAGAAGAGGTGTTGTTGGAATATCTGTATTGAGATTAGCATCTAAAATTGGTGTTGTTGGTGGAGTATGTTGAGGAATGGTTGGAGCTTCTAAGTACAGAATCTTAGGCACAACCAAGTTATGAATATCTATTTCAGCACTTGTACCTGGGTCTTGAGCATGTACTTTTTCAATGATAGGAGACACGGGTGGTGTAGGCACTCTGTCTTGAGCAGTGTCTTCAGCTTGAATTGGTGACAGTGGAGGTGTAGATGCAGTGGCTTCAGCAAATTCTGGTTGTGCAGATGGAAGGCAATCACAATTGGCTCCTTTGGGATCAGAGATTCCTGATCCCCTTCCTTAGCTGCTGTTCACATCCTCTGAATCTGACTCAACTGTGTCCCTTTTAGCTCTTTGTTTCTTCCATCTCTTCAAGGGTGGAGAGACGGTGGGAGCTTTATCATCAAAATTTATCTTTCTAAGCCTTTTGAGTGGCCTAGAACTCCCAGTTTCCTTTATTTTCTGAGGAGACACTTCCTCAGCTGATTTTGCAACAGGTTCTGATGTTTGAACCTGTACCTCAATTGTTTCCTCAAATCATCAAAATTTATTATTGACCATTATTAAATCAAAACATTTATCACAGGATAAAGTTTAAAAAAACGATGAAGTAAAGATTAACAAATTGCAATTAAAACATGCACAGTCACTTAATTTGAGAACCAAAGACCAAATTTTGCAATTTTAAAGGAAATTTCATTAATATATCAGATGAGTACATTTCATGAAATTTATCAATAATATGCAAAAATTACAAGATAGTCCTATTCTTAGAATTCTTAACATCAACAGCCTTAGTCCTCATCTAAGAAGACCTAACGACTAGCTTCTTCTGTTGCTGACGAAGAGCACTGCAAGATGAATGATCCGTTCTTACTGACGGAGAGCTTCTCTCATTTCTTCTTCCAGACGATCACAATGGAGATTATAGTCCATATAAAATAATAAGAGGTCTATGTGAACCTCTTGTGGAACTGAGTTCCAGATCTCTTCAGGAATGACAGTTACATGCCACTCCTGTCGCCAATCATCACAACTCAACTCGATATTAAAAGTATCATAGTTCAGGAGCAAGTTGAAACGAACCATGGTTTTGATGAGTATGTAAAAAGAGTGAGTTTGTGAGAAAATGGAAGATGTATTGGTTGGAATGATAGTTGGTTTAAATAGCCAATAGAATACCAAGAGACGCGAGGAGTATTTAATAATTACAGGTAAAAATAATTATACCTCGTCTCCCTAGACCAATGTGTAATAATAACAGTCAGTAAAAGATCTAAAGCCAGAGTTAATGGGCACGGGAAATAAGTAATGATTACTATGCACATGCAGTTTTTCAAAAAAAAAATTGTTCCCACTAAACAAATGATTATGACTGTCTTTATCTCACATAAACCAATATTCTGATAAAATATAACCGTTCAAGTATTGACTTAAAAATAAATTAAGTAAATAAATACTGCCACGTAAGCATCAGAACTTGATTATTATCACAATTTAAAAGTCATCAGAATATGGCTTCTTATCCCAAAAAGTGAATGTTTATTTCTGTAATTCTTCACACAAATACTGATATGGTTTCCTCGGAACTTAATCATCAGAACTTCCATCAGAACTTGTCTTCACAATTTATGCAATTGACACTTAAACTGTTCATCTAAAACAACATTGATCACCACAATAATTTTCATCATTCATATGGAGTGTAAGTGTGTGCATTAAGCTAAATATCAGACAAAGAGTAAAGTCTGATTCACTTCAGTACATCTTAGAAATAAGGCATAACTAAGAACTTTGTTCGAAATTTGTCATTAGTCTGAAGTCTACTATAGAATGAGTTCATGCATGAGTCCACCTCAACTATTTTGTGCTCATTTTATGCATCTTTTGAAATTCCTTTTTACAGTGGCTTCTCAGTATAAGTGAGTCACGACTGCTTATCAGAATTTATGCTATTATCAGAGTATTTCTCCAGTAATCAGAGAATGTGAAAAGTCACCAAGAAAATTTTATTTTGCTTTTCTAATGCATATTACTTAATATCAGCAATGCACTTGGTTCTTCCCTTCCACATACATTTTTCTCTAGATCTCAAAGGAGTACCTGATATTTATTTCTTTTTTTTTCTTCTTCTTTTGATAAGTGAGGCTTATCAGCATTTAGTACACCCATAAGATTTACAAACATCAGAACTTAACAGATAAGAAGCATCATTCTAGTTTTTGACTTAGTAATAAGATACACAAAGTAAACCTAACCAAGCTCAATATCAGAATTTGCTTGTGTCAAAAGATTTCCACATAAACAATTACTTCAAACATGGGATCTTTAGTATATTAAAGACTACTAGGTCAGCATCTAGCACAGTTATCCTTATTGGATTGAATAGTTACAGAAACATTCATATCACTATCAGAGTTTAGAAATTCACATCAGACAACAATCAGCACTTAGGTAAATTTCAGTTTAAGCACAGATTACATAAAGAGAGTAATATCCGTAAATACTGATCATAAAGTCTGATGTATCAGAACATAAACTAAACAGATTTAGAGAAAGAACCTGAAACCATTCCAAGTTCATTTACCAATCTTGTAAAAGTAGCTTCATATAGTGGTTTTGTGAAGATATGTAACACCCCCAGATCCGGGGTCAGGGATCCGGGTCGTCACGGTCTTTCTTTCCACAATATCACTTCACTTAATTAATAATAAATAACCTTATGTTGTGACCCCACACTAACACACACCACAACCCGTTATAGTCTCAGAGATGAAATTGAAATAAGTACAAGTCCTTGAATCCACAATTAAAAGTTATTACAACCCAAAATGATTACTTGATAAATTTACAGTTAATTTCCATTATCTGCCATAAGTTATAATTATACATAATTTGATTCTCAAAAGTAGAATGCCTGATCTACCAATAGATCTACCTCTGCACCTATAGCAGCTACAACATCAACGGGAAGACGCGGGACGCTTCCCACGCGCTTGCGCTGGGTCTGCTGGAGTCTGGCCATCTTTCCAGACTGTTGTTGTGTGATGAAGAAATAAAGCAAGAGTGAGCCTTACAGCTCGCAAGATAATATATAGTGATAACAATAATACAAGTATCTAAATGGATACCTACTAAAATCTTTTATCATGTGTAAGATAATTACTTACTAGATATAAGTAAAAACAAGGGATGAAGTTACCAATACTTCACTATACTTATATCAATTATAAAGTTACTTGAACTACCACTATTCAAAGTATAACGAGCTTTCAACAGTTCATCACATAGATGAGACTACAAGACAGATTTGAATAGATTAAATCTTTGAAGTAGTATTGAAGGAAATGAAGTTATGATATACTTCATTAAGTTCCGATATATATATCCACATATACATCTTCTTTATACAGTCCCTGAAAACCTCTGTCATGTAAAGTATGAACAGAGTTTGTAACATCCAATGAATTTTTGGAAGGGAAAAAGAATTGTGGCATAAACCCGATATCTTGCTGATCAGGCAAAGATACCAATAAGTAACCTTTTCTACTAGTAGATGGACGAATTCCCCACAGGTCATCACCCTGGTCGTAATAGGACCTTATGCTGGACTGCCACTCAGCCACTTATGCATTTGATGGACTCCCACTGAGCCACTTACACTATCATGGACGCCCACTGAGCCCATGTTGCTTATGCCGACTCGATAGATGGACTTACTTCCCGAACGTGGGTAAGTAATCAATTCATTTACCAAAACTGCAACCTTGTTGCGAATATAAAATACACCATAGAGCCGGATCCCTCAGGTTTTTGAGCGAGTATTTAAATCTCCTTTTTAAAAGGAAGATCTTAAATATAAAAATGAGTTTTGGGATCCGCTCTAACTTTTAAAAATCATTTTGAAGACTCGAAAACACTTTAAAGAGTGTTTGGAGTAATGCTGATTTAATAAAGTAAATCAGTCCCAATATATTAGAAAATATCTGAATATTATTATTCAAATAATATTCCCATAAAGAATAATCTTTATACAAATAATTGAAGTAGAAGTTGTAAGACTTATACTTGAAATGAGTATTAAATAACCAAAGATATACTTATACGAAAGTACTATCTTTATTTGAATAATCAAAAATAAGTTTGATTATCGACACCTTATTCTTTAATAAAATAAGGAATATAAGTCAACAATAATCGGAGTCATAGATCCTCAAATGAATATTTAAATAATATTCATTAAATAATATAAACTGAGTCATAAGCCCTCGAATGAATATTCAAATAATATTCAATAAATAATATAAAGGAGTCATAAGTCCTCGGATGAATATTCGAATAATATTCAATAAATAATATAAAGGATTCATAAGTCCTCGGATGAATATTCGTAATAATATTCCATAATAAAATAAAGGAGTCATAAGTCCTCGGATGAATATTCGAAATAATATTCAATAATAAAATAAAGTTATCGAATAAACTTTATTCGATTAATAGTTTTGAAAATTATAACCATATATATATATATATAAATATATATATATAAAATCTACTCGGGAGCCTCGACTCCCGGTTTTAGAAAATGTTTTCACCTTTGGGTCCCTATACTAAGGGTATATGCAAATTACTGCTATTCTCTAGCATAGGTATTATCAACTGAACCAACATATATATATGGCAAGAATACGAAACAGGCATGCATATATATACCATATCAGCATGCTTCAATATTTCGCAACATTTGCTAATTAACCAACATGCATCTATCACAAGATAATGCATATACATATATACATCACAACAACAGTATAACGGGTAGAAAACTTGCCTGAGCGACTGAGGGTCACGAATGGCTCGGGACGAGTCTGGTAACTTATAAACAACAAGTAAGTTGGAATTAAACCAAAGTCACTTGTAATTCTATACTCTAACCAAATTAGACTCTAACGCTCGCTTTGCGCTTACTGATTCTCTTAAGTCACTCGAGTACCCTCGGCTCCACCATTTTTAATAAATTAACCATTATGAGTTTAAGGCGATTCCTTCGCGAGTGTCTTACCAACTTGCTAACACTCTTACCATAATTGTTTCATACACTAATTAACCCTTTTTGGTCTTTAACCTATGTTTCAAAGTAAGGCGAGGGGAAAAGTTTCGTTCGCGAAACGCCGTTACTTGAAACGGTCGTTTCTCCTAAACCGTACATCGGAATCAAATGAACTACATATCAAAACGAAGCCCGTAACATGAACTATCTAAACATGGTAATGGTCATAATCTAGCAGGGAGTTCTTGGGTCCAAATGTTATGAACAAAAGCAGTCTAAAGTAAATCGGACATTACGACGGCTATGTTTATGCGATTTCCCAATTTTTAAACCATTCAAAAACCATCACAATTCAACCTCAATCCATTCATACAACCAAAGTCCATCCTTATCACATCATAACAGCCCCAATCAATTCAATATTAACATTTATACTTATGCTTAAGCTTGAGTTTAACTATACTTAAGTTCTTTTAACCAAAACAACAAGATTCACCATTCCATTTCACTACCACTCCAACCCAAACTCTAAACCACAAGCATTAAGCTACTATATCACCATAACAATCAAAATCATCTTATTATACAAAGGAATCTAGGGTTTGGAGATGATATACCTTCCTTGAATGGGGGAGTAGCTAGGAAGCCTTAAGAAGCCTTGAGAAGTCTTAGGGATGCTTGGATCTTAAAGGAAAACAAGAAAAATTCAAGTTAAAAACTTTGAAATCACTATTCATTGTCTTCTTCATTGATTTATTGAAGAAGATTGAGAATGAATGGGGTGCTTAAACTCATAATATAGCCATAACTATGCATAAGGATGACTGGGGAATTATCTTACCAATTTAGGAAGCCTTGATCTTGAGTTTTGAATTTCTTTCTCTTTGAAATGGTAAAAAGCCGAGAGCATGAAGAAAATAAAATGCCTTGTGTTCTTGTTTTGATGAAAAATGAATGTTTGGCTTGGTTGGTTGAATATTTGATTTGTTTTTGGTTAATTACCAATTTAACCTTGATTTTGTGTGGTTAATATTCCACCACATTTCCTTCCTTCCCATGTCATGCTTATGTCATGCTATGATGTCATATTTCCCTTTCTGTCCTCTTCTCATTGGTTGGGTGACCTCATCCCCACTAATCTCTTTGATTAACTTCCTAATTGTTTGCCTAATGACCGCTGATCTGTTATACGGTTCGCTTAACTTTCGTTTTCGTTTATCGTTTGAGGGATCATACCCGGGATCTTATTACTTAGGTTCCCTTAACCTTTCTCAATATATATATTCCTTTTATGATCCTCTCTTATAATCCTTTAATTTAAATCTTTTTATCATGTTACCTTATACTCAATTCTTTCCGTATCTAGTGGATTTCCGGGAAAAATCAAAGTGTTCGGAATTGGATTCTGACGATCTTTACATACACTTATATACCATATAGAGTACTAATAAAATCTCAGAATATCCATAACAGAACCCCTATATAGTGTGGCATGAAAAGTTTTCTCATTCAGCTAAAACACTATTCATAAGGGTTACAAAAAGTTGAAAATTTTGGGGGTTATTACAGTCTCCCCTCCTTAAAAGGATTCGTCCCGGAATCAAATAGAAAATAAATGGGGTACTTTTCTAGCATTGCGCTCTCTAGTTCCCAAGTTGATTCTTCCACATTATGATTCTGCCATAGTACTCTGACTAGCTTGATCACTTTGTTCCGAAGCACCTGCTCCTTCTTATCTATAATCCTTACTGGCTTCTCCACGTAAGTCAGATCTGGTTGCATATCCACCTGCTCGTACTCCACTATGTGTCTGGCATCCCGATGATACTTCCTTAGTATTGACACATGGAACACATTATGAACTTGTTGCAAGTTAGGGGGTAAGGCTAGCTCGTAAGCTAACTTTCCAATCCGTCTTAATATCTCAAAAGGTCCAATGTATCTTGGGCTTAGTTTTGCTTTCTTTCCGAACCTCATTAATCCCTTCCAAGGGATACATTCAGCAGTACTAAGTCCCCTACTTCATATTCCTTGTCCTTTCGGCTAGGTCTGCATATTTTTCTGTCTGTCTTGGGCTGCTACAAGTCGCCCTCTGATAAGATCCACTATATCTTTGGTCCTTTGGACCACTTCGGGTCCGAGCATCTTCCGCTCCCCCACTTCATCCCAGTATAAGGGAGATCGACACCTTCTTCCGTACAGGGCCTCATAAGGCGGCATTCCGATGCTAGCATGAAAGCTATTGTTATAAGAAAACTCGATCAACGGCAAGTGGTCATCCCAACTTCCTTTAAGGTCTATTGCACAGACTCTCAACATATCCTCTAGTGTCTGGATGGTCCTTTCACTCTGCCCATCCGTCTGGGGATGGTACGCGGTACTCATATTTAACTTGGTCCCCGCACATTCCTGAAAGCTCCTCCAAAATCTGGAGTTGAACCTGGGGTCTCGGTCTGAGACAATGGACGCTGGGACTCCATGTCGCGTCACTATTTCCTTAAGGTAAATGTCCACCAGTCTATCGACTGTGTATCTCTCATTGATAGGAATGAAATGAGCTGACTTTGTCAGTCGGTCTATAATTACCCATATGGCATCATGATTGGCTTTCGTCCTTGGCAAGCCTACAACAAAATCCATCGCTATTGTTCCCATTTCCATTCGGGAATCTCCAGGGGTCGTAAAAGTCCACTGGGTCTCTGGTGCTCTACCTTTACTCTTTGGCAAGTCAAACATTTGCTCACCCATTCTGCTACATCCCTCTTCATGTTGGGCCACCAGTAATATTCCTTCAAATCCCTATACATCTTGGTACTTCCCGGGTGAATGGAATACCTTGAACTATGGCTTTCTCCCCCTTTTGGCATCATCAGGTAATAGGAGAGAGACAAGAAATTCCACGGAGTTTTGGATTTCATTGAGTTGATCTTGTTGAGCAGCTTGATTCTTCAAAATATCAGATATTTGAGCTTGCTGCTTTTCTTGAGTCTTTTCTATATACCCAATGCGGTCAAAGGCTGGCATAAAAAACCTATTCTTTTCCAATTTGACATTCATGTCTTGCTGAATTAGGGTTTCTTGAATTTCGTTCACCTTAGCTTGAGTTATTGAGTGTTGACCTTGAAGGGCCTTGTACTCAATGCAGTAACTCTGAGTTATGCTTTGAAATCATCATTCATAAACATCTCATCAGCCAGGTGCTCAACAAGAATATTGCAAGGAAACAAAATC